>NC_044923.1:11129585-11199585 GCF_003576645.1 Ipomoea triloba | reverse complement strand
TCAATTTGATATCAAATAATCAAATAATAAATATAAAGTTGTTTAAAGTTTGATCTCTACTATTCATTCACATTACAATAGTGTATTTACTAATGTTTTAAATTATATAAGTAAATGGGGAAAAATTATTGACATACTAATATACTCTGTATATATCATGTGGAGTGAGACTAATTTAACTGAATCCTAATCTTACACCACCATTAATATTTATTAATGCAAGTAATAAGGAATAATCATGTTGACAATGAGGAGTGTTGAATTTAATTATTATACTATTTGATTTTTTTTTTAAATTTTAAATCACTTAAAAACAAAAGTAAGCTATGATTAATAGAAAAATATTGTTATTTTAATTTCCTTTAAGGCTTAATCACATAGTTATTTGACTATCTAGTTGTCATATCTTACTCAAAACTAATCGGTGAGAAATAGGTGGATATTAACCATTTAACCACGCCCTTCTAGGGTAAGTCACAACTCCATAAATTTATAGTTATTCATTAGTTATCTCAAATTAACTGATCTCATATAGACATTTACCGCTAAAAATATTAAATTTAATTATTAGTCAAATAATATTTTCAAAAAAGTAATTAAATACTCCGTATCATTATGTATGGAAGTAAAATTAAGTGAGAAATACAGTATCAGGGCATTACTTTTGACAGAAATACAGTTTGGATTTTGGAATAGTTAATGTAATTCGTTATTTTGAATTTCAAATTACAATGGGATTGTGACATGACATCTTGCTACTTTTTTAAATTATAAATTATTTTTAGTACCTAATCGTTATTATAAAATTATGTTGAAAATGAAATTCGAATTTTATATTCTTTTAATTTCGCTTTAGGTTTTGAAGGCCATATCTTAACACCTATGGATAAAACTTTGTCTCCGTTAAGTAGTTGATGTTGTAGATAGATGTCAAGTAGATTTTTCATATATTGACGGAAGATAACAATTTTAACAAATGTGGTGATTGTCTAGTCAATTTAGGTCAATCCAGCGATTGAGGAGCCACAATTTTAGAACACCTTTAGAATGTATACAAGACTTTTTGCAGGTTGATGTAATCGGGGTCATGAAACAAATAGTTGCTAAGTGTTGATGATCTTAACTAGGTGTTCTTGTTCCCATAAAAAATTTCAAATAATTTTGACTTGGGTTTGTAGTTCAAATTTTGGTCATAGAGATCGAATACATTATTTTGAATGTCATAAATTTTGAGTAAATAAAAGATAATATGAAAATAAATTAAAATCATATTTGATTATGTTATTATGAATTTAGCTTCAAATTGTGATTCAAGGTCAATATGCTCTTTCTTTCTTTATATATATAATGAATATCCACCCATTAATCCCTTATAATGTACAAAATGCGGCAGGTCACAATGGTCAACGTGGTGGTAATTGGTAAGTAGATATACAAGATGAACACTCAACTAAATGTCTAGCGGATAGTTGAATTGCACATTTATATTTATATAATATATGTTCAATACGTCATCTCAGGGTCGATTACTTTTTGATAGGATTCAAGCAACACGTTGACCATAGTCTCTTTTTTATCAGGTGACGCAGAGTTTCTATCCCATAATTTTAGGCATGGAATTGACTCTGAGACCGAATTGAAGCATGTGTAGCATCCCAATTAAAAGTCTAAGTTGATAGTTGAATCACACATTTATGTTTAATTTACATATTATATATACTCAACAAGAAAGAAAGAAAGAAAAAAATGGTATTCCATGAATAGATAAAGTGATTTATAGTAAAAAAGTGAACACAGTATATATATAATTGTGGTAGAATAGGTACAAATTAAATAATTAAAGATGACAACAGTCTATTAAGGATTAGTATTTATTCTCTTTTATTCCTTTTACTGTTTTAGTCTGAGTTGTTATATTTTATCTTCTGTTGA
Source organism: Ipomoea triloba (assembly GCF_003576645.1). Taxonomy (NCBI): domain Eukaryota; kingdom Viridiplantae; phylum Streptophyta; class Magnoliopsida; order Solanales; family Convolvulaceae; genus Ipomoea; species Ipomoea triloba. The sequence goes on along the minus strand of NC_044923.1, from coordinate 11,197,653 downwards.
ATAGCTCTTGAGCTGTTGTTCATATTTCTTGTATTTGTAGCCAGTGTTGTAATCTCTTCAATATCATTTTCACTTCTCAACTCTATATGGTATCAAGAGCCTAACTCTCACGAGATTTTTTTTCTTTTCTCTTTTTTCATGGCAAGTACATCTATCGCTACTGTCATTCAAGTCTCTGCTCCAACTCACTTTCCCATCCGTTTTACTGATGTCAATTTTCCAGTTTGGCGAAGACAAGTCCATTCCACTCTTAATGGCCTTGGACTGTTAGGATCAAAATGTTGTAATGGGGTTATATTAATCTGATTTTAAGTTAGATGTCTCAAATTTCATAAGAACTATTTAAATATTAAAAGAAAAATGGTTGGTAGTGGTTATCGCTTAGCTTATCAGTGATCATTTAGGTATACTTTCAGATTTTGATCTTTTGATTTAGACAAAAAAAAAAAAAAAAACTCAGTCATAATTATCAATTATTAAAAATTTTATTTATTAAGTCAAAAAATAGTTATTTTCATCATCGCCTCCTGAATTTAATTTTTAATATTCATGAGATCATTATTAACTCGTAGTGATCAGTTGATTCAAAAGCAATCAAGAAATACAAAAAGAAATTTATTGACATATAAGATATAACATTTAAGGACCTTGTAGTCCAGTGGCATCAAACTCTTCCCTTTATAGAGTCAATATTCTTGTGTTTTAATAGGTTGATAAAGTAGTTATGAACAGATACTACATTCTAATAGAGTAAATAGTTATGAACAGATACTACATTCTAATAGAGTTAGTAGTATTCAAAAAAAGGAAGTAAAAACATCACTTTTATTTCCTTTTCTAAAGTGCATTTGGGACCCAAAAAATTATCCAAACCTTTGAAAATATATAATCATTTAATATTATTACGGTGTACATCTAGCCTTTAAATTTAAATAAATTATAAGAATTAAGGGTGTGTTTGGTTGGGGGTTTAGACATAAGGTATGTGTATCAAAGTGATTGTTAGTGTTTGGTTGATAGGTTTTGTGAATGCTACTATGGGTTTGGAATACCCCATTAATGGCAAAACCCATACCCTTATTAAATAAGGGTTTCATCTCCCTTCATTATTTCTTCCCAAATTATTAATAATCATTCACATTCCACCCAATTACCAAACATGCTAAATACTTTTACCAAAACCCATTACTCTTACCAAGTATTTGATACCCATTCCGATTCCGATTCCCATATGCGAACCAAACGCACCCTAAATTTGTCACCTTACTAAGGATTTAGAAACTAAAAGAGTACATTTCAAATAATATTAAAATATTTAAATATACACCGTGGTTGCAACTGAAATACTAAAATTGATCATTTTTTTGCTATTGAGATGTGAATAAGATGACATCAATGCCTTTCAAAATTCAAATCCTGAAAGCAATATTATCTTAGGGTGTGTTTGATTCGCACATGTGAATTGGAATCGGTATGGGTATCACTTGGTAAAGGTAATGAGTTTTGATGAAAGTATTTTGTATGTTTGGTAGTAGGGTGGAATGGGAATAATTATTAATAGTTGGGGGAAGAAAAGAGGAAGGGAAATGAAACCCTTATTTGATAAGGGTATGAGTTTTTAAATTAATGAGGTATTCCATACCCATAGTAGTATTCTAAAAACCTGTGAACCAAACAATAACAATCACTTTGATACCCATACCTTATACCAAAACCCGTCAACCAAACACACTCTTAATACTCATTAAACAATTTATGGTCAAACAAAAAAAATAATAGTAGTAGTAGTAGTTTGGGCATATGGTTCTTTATGGGGGCAAGGGTGAATTAATGAAAGAATCAATGAAATGAGATGAGATGAATAGTGTAGTGCATAGTGCGTAGTGCATAGTGTAGCGTGGAGTATGTGCAGTTGTTGGCCTACCGATGTTGGGTTTTGGGGTTTGCAAAAGAATAAAGTTCGTAACTTATACTATCGTTGTTTTCCTGATGCCAAAGAATCTATTCTGAACTCTTTGCTGTCCTCCTGACACACCTTCCCCCCATCAACTCTTCCTTCTTTTTTATTTTTTTTTCTTAACCGCCTAATTTCTTTATCGACTTTCAGTCTTTCACCACATGTTTTCTTATTTTATTTCCTTTTTTTTTTGGCATAATAAGTGAATAAAAATTATGGAGTTGTTTATCAAAATGAAAAAAATTAGAAGATCATAATCATGCACTTTACATTATCATGGATTGAGAATAATAAGATTATTTTCAGAACTATTATACTCATCTGGTATCAGAATCTTAAGAATGATAAATAATACTCCCTCCGTCCCATTTTATGTGTCGGGTTCGGTTAACGATGTTTGACTGGAGTTATTTACAATTTAATTTTTCATAATATTAAAAATTAAATTTAGAATTAGTATGTAAAATTTATATATTTAGAAACTAAATTAAAAGTACTATTAAACACAAAAATTCAAATTTAAAAATTATAAGAAAATGCTAATATAAATAAGCAAAGAAGAAGCAGGTAGTTTGACCAATGAATAGTAAGTAGGACAGATACAATGGGACAGAGGGAGTAATATTCTTAATAATATAGCCATATATAGGGAAAGAGTGAATGAATTCTAGTGTACTAGAACATAGAATTGTAATAGACGTTTAAAAAAAAAAAGAAATTAGAGAAGTGAAAAAATGATAAATAAAAAATTTATTTACTAAATTCAATTTTCCAACCTCAATTCTATCTCCATTCTTCTATTTTTCTAGAAAATTAAAGAATTCAAAATTACTCACTTTGTCTCATTTTATTTGTCTTATTTACTATTCATTGGTCAAACAAATTGTTTCTTTTTTGTTTATTTTTTATTTTTAAATTTAATTTTTTTAATAGTACTTTAGTGTAGTTTCTAAATATATATAAATTTTGTATATTAATACTAAATTTAGTATTATGAAAAGTTGAATTAAAAATAACTTTAGTCAAGTCTTATTAACCGAACCAGACACATAAAAAGAAACGGAGGGAGTAGTATATTTCTCCACTTGGAGAAATGACAATAGACATATGAGCAATAATTTCGGATGAATAGTGTATGAGTTCAAGGGATTGATTCCTCCCTAAGGTGTTGGGCGCAACGTTTCTTCCTTTTTTCTCCTTTCTGGCTGCTTTAGTACCCCTCTTCTTTATTTTGTTTTTTTTTTTTCTTAGGGGAGTGCATCAAACGGATCAGATCGGTTCAAGTGATCTGAGGCTCAAACCACTCGGACTTCAGGTTTGTGTTTTTTTTTTTTTTTTTTTTAACCTAATTATGTTTTAAAATGTAAATTAATCTTTCGGTTTTATTTTGTTTCGATTCAGTTGGTCCGATCGGATATCCGAATGTAAATCAGGTAGTATAAATTGAAAAAAGAATTAATAAATTTTAACAAAAGCCTTGAAAATGGAAAATATAAATCATATTTAATATTTTTTTTTTCATATTTCCAGAATTCCGGTAAATTTTATACTTCAATACCTGTATAATAATGTACTAAATTATTAATATATGTAAGTATATATTAGCAACTTGGTAGTTACTATACAAAACTGAAAATCTGAAATACAAAAGTACTAAAAATCTATAATCTAAATAAAATCTACAGAATTACAATTTACACATTACAAAAGACTTACAAGCCAACTACTAAGTAGTAATACAAATTACAAAAGATCAAGTTATCAAAATTCCAAATAATTACAGATTCATATTACAAGGATTAGGCCTAAATGAGATGGGCTTAGTTTTTTTAAATAAAGATGGGCCGAAGGGCCTGGGAGGCTGATGGCCGAATGGCCTACTCCATGAATGGGATCAAATTAGACAATCATTATTGCATGGACCATGGTCCACACAGCTGTGTGGACCAAAAATAAAAAGTACATTATTTTTGTACTGAAGCTACATTATTTTTGTACTGTAGATACATTATTTTAGGGTACATTATTTTTGTACTGAAGGTACATTATTTGATATATACTATCAAATAATGTACCTACAGTACAAAAATAATGTACGTTCAGTACAAAAATAATGTACTTTTTATTTTTGGTCCACACATCGTCCATGCAATAATTTGCCCAAATTAGAGAGTTGGGCTGTATGGTTCTGCTATACCCTACGGTTGTGGATTAAATTGAAAGATTGGATTATGGATTATGGTGAACTAGCCGAATGCTAAAGTGGAGTTAGCCGTATTATTTAATTTGACTGCTATAAAGGAATTAAAAACGGCCTGAGATGATTAATTGAGAACTAGGCCGAGAATGGCCCTTGGAAGAAATTGGGCTGTGTATGGCTGCTGGACTTAATGGAATAATGGTGAACCCGATTGGGCCTGTGGAGGCTATGACAGAATGGCCACTTTGGGTAGGATTCAATTTTGGGCTTTTTCTCTTTAGTAGGCTCTAGATTCAGGCCCTGTTTGGTAAATAATTAGTCTATCAGTCAATTTTGACTTATTTGATCACTATTAATTGTTTGACTTGGTTAAAAAATTAATATAAGTGTTTGGTTAATTAGCTTTTTGTAACTCCAAAATGCTAAAATTCAAAATGCTACTCAAAGCAGCCTTTTCAATTAACTTTTCGAGAAAAGAAATTATACCAAACAGTTATCAGCTAACAACTAATTTATCAAACAACTTTCTACAATCAGCTAATGTTATCAACAAATCATACCTTCGAATCCAATCAGCTAACAATCGTTTACCAAACAGGGCCTAAATTTGTAACCCATTTGGGCCTTTATTTTATAGGCTAGATGATAGCCCTTGAGATGATTTTAGGGCTTTGGCCCTTTATGTTTTGTAGGCGTTTTGTGGCCCTTTTAAGATTGTATGGCTGTTGGGCCTTATGATTGTGAGCCTTAGGTCACTTTTGGGCCCAAGGCGTCTGTAAGGCTTCGGCCTCTCTCTTTTGGATTCAATAAAAGCAATGGTTCGAAAAAAAAATTGCGTAAGTTTTTCTTATTAAACATTGCATTCGTAGAAAAAGTTTTTCATGCAGCATATGAAGAAGAAATGCCATGAGTCAAGATCAAAACGCCTCAAAACAATCAATCTAGTGGGGCTAAGAATAGATTGGAGGGACCCAAATAACAAAGAGGACTGTGGCGTATTTGTAATGCGTCACATGGAAAGCTATTTGGGTGGTGGGTTGCGTAATTAGGATTGCGGACTTGATAGGCAAAACAAAAGCCAACTTGATCGTTTAAGGTTGAAGTATGTTGCCGCAATTTTGAATGCAGAAAACAATGAATTGAGGGATGAGAACATATCTATGGCTTTAGAATTTATGAAAAAGTTCTGATTGTAAGTTGTAACTGTCAAAGGAATGACTCTTAGTGTTTTATTATTGCTTGTATGACAGTTTGGAGAATTTAGTCTGTAATTACATATTATTTCCCCTTATATTCTATGCAGTGCTTATCCTTTTTCGTTTTAGCCTTGAAGTGCACCATTTAATTTCTTCAAGTGCATATTATTATATCTAAGAGTGCACATTTAATTAGTTGTTTTCGTATTGTCCCTTCTAGTGACCCTTTTTATGCTTTCAAGTACACAATCTCATACCTATAAGGGAATTTATGTCTTAGTATTGTGTATTAGAAAAAAAAAAAATACTTAAGAATGATATTCAACCCTTTTTCTCTGTCTAGTGCATGTTTTTAACCTTAAGTGCACATTTGTTAGCCTACAAGTGCATGGTTTCCTTTTTAAGAGTGCAACATTATTTTTCTTCTAATTTTCTCTTTTAGTGTATTTTTTTTAATGCCTTCAAGTGCTCCTTGTTATGTCTTCAAGTGCGCAATTTCATGCCTTCAAGTGCATGGTTTCCTTTCTAAAAGTGCATAATTATTTTCCTTCCAATTTTCCCTTTTAGTGCATTAGGAAATAAAAAGTTGAGCAGTAATGAACTATATCAGTTTAAAAGAAAAAGTCTAAAAAATAGCAGTAATGAACTTCAAGTGCACAATATCAATATCAACATTGTAGTCTATTAATTGTAAAGAAATTATTTAATGAAGTCTTGAACAAACTCTTAAAAAAAAAAGTCAGCCAATCTTCTCTTCTTCAGCCAAGCGTTTTGGAAGAAGGTAATTCATGCTATTATGATGTCCTACAATACCACAGGTATGACATGTCCTTTTGTCCTTATTTTTTTTTTTATGTGCTGCCAACTCCTTGCATCCTTTTATACATTTACCATTGCCTTTATTCTTTGCTTGTTTTGGGGTTAGAACATGAATTTCAGAATGCTGAGATGATCCACAAAAAGACTATAACTTTCTTTTTAATATTCTCAGCAGATAAATTAGCTTATCCTTGCATAAGAAGAATTTTGTGTTCCTTAATCACAACAGTTTACATCAGCGCACAATTGATGCAACAATAACTCCTTTTTATCCATGCTTCCACACTAATCAAATACTACACCATCAATTTGGAAAGTATGCTTTAAAGATGTGATGGGGGTAGACCCAAGGCTCGGGACTAACGTTCGGAAGTAGAAAGTAGCCAACCTAGAATCAACAAGAGGTAAAGGCGGACGCAAGAGACGATTAAGAAGAGCGATAAACACAAACAAGGGACGAGCCGACTAGTCAAGAGTCAGCTGGTGGATGGAAGTGGATGAATAGAAGAGAGCACATGAGGAAGGCAAGGTGGTCGGTTGCCGGTTAGGGCTTCAGGTGATCATCGATCAGTCAGCGATATAAATCGGGATGTTTCATGGCAATTGAGTGAGAATCTCAAAGAAATACAACAAATCTCGAGCAAAGAGGCTAAATCCCTCGAGGGAACCGAGTCACAACAGGGGAAGATGAAACGAAAGTCGACGTCCGTATGAAGGAGAATATGAGGCTAAGGAAGTCGATAGAGAAGAGTCGGCCATACCGACCTCAGAGCAATGGCCGGGTAGGGAGTCGGAACAGTAAGGCGATGCGGGAAAAGAGGATTTGGAAGTAGGGATGTCAACGGGGCGGGGGGCACACCCCCCATCCCTCCCCCGACTTTCTACCCCAATCCCCATCCCCGTCCCCATCCCCGCCGGAGAAGGAAAAAATCTCCCCATCCCCAGGGGATTATTCGAGGATGGAGAATCCCCGACCCCATTTCTAATTTATAAAAATTGAAAAATATATATTCATCTTCAATATAAGTACTACTAAATATTTTACAATTAAGCAATTTATCAAAAGATACACTTCATAAGTATGGCATACATACATAGTCTTCAAGGAATCCTTACATAAGTGGAAATAACATAAAGTTATTTATCCCCTACATCCAAATACACATTGCAAAATGCTATTATGCCTACACAAAAAAATATTAACAGTTTTATACAATGCATTCCCAAGTCATATCAACAAAAGTGTAGGAGTTACACTGCCATAATGCCACCAAAAAAACAACAATACCACAAATGTATTACATTCCTTGAAGGTTAGATCATATCATCAAAAATTTAGGTTCTTAAATTATATTAACAAAAACCAAGGTGCCATGCTAGTTAAGATGCTAAGTCTTCCACAGTAATCTGAAAAGAAAAATAAAATTCAACATTAATAAATCAATATAGTATTTCTTGCATGAATAAAAATTAACAAGTACTCGCATCTTCACATATAGATTTCATTATGTTATTTATAATTTAATATATACCTTAATACATAAATTGTATTTGTAAGGCATACTTTAATATATACCTCAATTTCTTCTGCTTCTTCTTCACTCTCACAGTCATCATGAATAGTTCCACATGCATCTTTGTCCTCAGAACACTTACCTACAAAACAAAATAATTTATCATCACTTTAAATGAAATAAAAAAAAAGTCAGTAAGTATTTCAAACTAAGTTTTATTACCTTTGAAATCTTTCACTAACCAATTTTGAGCATACATCAATGCTTCCAAAGTATTTGGATGAAGTCTACTTTCGATAGGACTTACCAATCTACCACCTGTACTAAAATCAGACTCCGAAGCTACGAAAGAAATTGGAATAGCTAAGATATCCTTAGCCATTTTTTGGAACAATGGATAACGGCTGCCAACACATTTCCACCAAGCTATTATGTCAAAGTCACTAGTATTGGACAAAGGCTCTTCCTCTAAATAATAATCCAACTCATATTTCAAGACTTTTTTTTGGAAGTCTTCACATAAGAATGAAACCCTGAGAGAAAGCAGTTTTCTTCAACTTTATCCACATTTTTGCTACTAGATGATGCTTGGTTGGTCTTACTAACTTGAGAAGAACTTTCATATTCATGCAATAGCTCATAACAATAGTTTTTAACCCTTTCAACCTCAGTATCAGACCTTTCTCCACAAAATTCAGGAAAGAAATACTCCATTACCACTAATTTATATCTTGGATCAAGTACAGTAGCAACTGCCATAATCCCATGAACTATTTCCCAACATTTCTCAAATTTTATTAACATGCTTGTGGCCATATTTGCAACAATCAAATTAGAAGATTCAATCCAAGCATGCAAAGAAAACTAGATCTCACACATTAATGGGAAAAATACATTAGATGTTGGGTATTTAGTCCCTGAAAATGCATTTGTGGCAGTGTAAAACAGCTTTAATCTCTCACAAATATCATGAGCTATATCCCAATCCTCATCATTTGGTGCACAAGTGAAAAGATGTTCTCTTTGTTGCAATCGATAAAACACATCTTTATATTCTAAAGCAACCGTAAGCATGAAATAGGTAAAATTCCAATGGGTCTTACAATCAAGCACTAATTGTTTGGAATAATCTAAACCCAAATGCCTCACATTTTCCTTAAAAGTTTGCAACCTTTTTGGTGTAGCTGTCCAAAAGGAAACGCTACCTCTAACCCTTTCAATTCCATCACCAATGACCCTCAACCCATCTTGGACAATTAGATTTAAAATGTGAGCACAACAATGCATGTGAATTAGCTTCCCACGCAACAAAAGATGGCTAGGATTTAGCTTGGACATAATAATATCAACCATACCATCATTTGTGGAACAATTATCAAGAGTCAATGTTGACAATTTTCTCTCTGAATTCCAATCAAATATGCAATTCAACAATTCTTTAGAAAGAACAGCCGATGTATGTGGACAAGGCACATAAGCAAGCCTAAGAATTAAAAAATATTGCATAAAAAAGTATAAGATATAATTTATAAGAAATAATTTATGTAGAGATAGTTAAAGTGATATACCTTAAGATCAAACTTTGTAGATTCCAATTGTTGTCAATGAAATGTGCGGTGGCTGCCATATATCCTTTCTTTTGGTTTGAAGATGTCCACATGTCGGTAGTCATTGCAACCCTACTTGAATTTTTCTTCAAAACATCCATTATGTTGGACTTTTCCAAAATATAGATCTTCATGATATCACTTCTAATTGTATTTCGGGAAGGAATCTTGAACAATGGTTGAAGGGCAGCTGAATATCTTTTAAAATCAAAATGATCAACCATTGATATTGGATATTCATGCATAATAATCATATTAGCAAGCTCTTTCCTTGTAGCTTCTTGGTCAAATGTATAATTACTTATACACATTTTACCATTTGCTTTCCATTGTTGCTGCAACAAAGCATGTTTTCTTACATTTTGAAAGGGTCTCATTTTGCAAACTTTGTGGTGGATGCTTAGTTCCATTTTTGCTTTGCCCTCCTAAAAGCTTTTTACGGTAATTGCATTCTGCCTTATCTAATCCATCTACCTTAACCTTCTTAAAATGTTGCCAAACTACTGATTTCAGTCTCTCATCACCAACTTTAACTTCACAATTAGTTGCAATGTCTGTTAGAGGTTCAAGTTCATTATTTTGAACAGGAGAGTCTTTTGGTGAATTTATAGGTGATGGTGACTCAAGATTAATATTAGTATCTAACCCACCAACTGCCATTATAGACTGACTACTAACTACCTGAGTAGAAGAATTTTCACAATTCATTTCTTGAGATTCCATTCACTGGTTTGAAGAAAAAAATCACAGACACACACTGATGAGCAATGTATATTGACTTTTCAACTCATTTGATAGAGAATTAGAGATATCAAACTATTAAAAAAAACATAAATCAAAGATGGGTTTCAAAAAATTAAAAACACTTGCATATAAACCTAAAAAAACTAAGAAAAAACTTAATACTAAAGTCTTAAGTTTAAAAAGTAGATGAATCAAATAAACTTACTGTAATAGGTGAGATATTGAGATATGTTAGAGATCATATATAGACCTACGGTGGTGTTTCATACCTGATAGCTGCGCGAGATCGCCGTAAGTCCTTCATGCCATCAAAAATTGATTCAGGAGTTTGTGAGGTAAGGTCGCCGGCGAGATCCAAGGTTGATAGTGAACTTGGATATGGAAGAGGAGCTGAGGCAAGTCACAAGTAGAGCTGGAGTTGATGACTTGATGTTGAAATGAAATTTGAAAGTAGGGTTCAACTTTAGAAGACACTAGAAGAAAAGGATCAGCTTTACAGCTTTTACTTTCATATCCCAAGACAAGAAAATCAATGGCTAGAATAACTTTAAAAATTATGTATGTATATACGTAATGTGTGACTTATTGCCTTAATTAAGCATTTAAATGCATTATATATATATATATATATATATATATATATATATATATATATACGTGCTCTGTGGCTTCCTGCCTTATAGTATATACGGTAAGGGGGGGGGCGGGGAGAGTATTCCCCATCCCCGCCGAGGAATTAAATATTCTCCTCATCCCCGTCCCCATTCCCCTATTTTTGTCCCCATCCCCGTCCCCGTCGGGGCGGGGAGTTGGTATAATGGAAGAATGAATAATTTATTTAACCAACAGGATCAGGAGGCTTAAATAGCCATGCATACAACTAAACCACCACATTCTAGGAAACAGTTAAGAGACTTATTCAAGGCCTACAAACTAGCTAGGAGATGGTAGGTCATACAATATAATATGTTATTCCTTCTTACGCCCCCGGAAGATGGTGGATCCACCAGAGACGCCCATTTTGGAGCGAAAACCTTCATAAGATTGGCGCCGCAAGGACTTGGTAAGCATATCAGCCACTTGATCCTGCGTGCGGATGTAATGAACCCACAAGGCTCCACTACTAACAAGGTCACGAACAAAGAAATAATCCAACGCAAGGTGCTTCATCCGAGAATGATACAGGGGATTTTTGCATACATAAGTGGCTCCAATGTTGTCACAATACAAAGCAGGCGTAGACTTCGTATACCCAAATCAAGTAATAAGTTCTGCAGCCAAACTACCTCAGCTGCCACATTCGCAAGAGCCCGATACTCGGCTTCAGTAGATGAGCGTGCAACAGCTTTCTGACAAACCGAACGCCAAGAAATAATGTTAGAACCAAGATACACAACATACCCTATCGTTGAACGGCCTCCATCATGAACCCCACCCCAGCTTGAATCTGAAAGGTGGTAAGAGACAGACTGGATCCCCGGCGTAAAAACAAGCCATGACATAAAGTGCCCTTTAGATAGCGTAGCACACGTTTAACCCCTTGCCAATGCAACAAGGTAGGATCAGTCAAAAACTGCGATAGACGATTGACTATAAAACTGACATCTGGCCTAGTGATGGATAGGTACTGCAAAAGGCCAACCGCACGACGGTACTGCGTGCCATCCGCCAAGGTTGAGCCGTCATCACTATGTAGCTCAGCAGCAGACCCAGGAGTGGAAATAGGCTTAGTATCCTGCATGTGAAATTCTTTGAGAATATTAGTAATGTACTGTGCTTGAGAGAGAAAGGTACTAGTAGTATTCGAAACTAGCTCAACCCCAAGAAAGTGATGCAAAGGGCCCAGGTCTTTGAAAGAAAACCACGCTGCCAGAGAATTAACAAACTGTTTCAAGAACAATGGAGAACTCCTCGTTAAAATCACATCGTCCACGTACACCATAAAATATGTCACAATATCATCTGCTTGATAAATAAAGAGACAGTAGTCAGCCCGTGATTTCTTGAACCCAAACGAAATTAAGAATGATGATAATTCCATATACCAGGCGCGGGGAGCTTGCTTAAGACCATAAATTTCCTTTTTTTAAATGACACACATGTTTCGGTCGTTGTGGATCGCAGAATCCCGGGGGCTGCTTCATATACACCTCTTCTGTAAGCGTTCCATGCAAGAATACATTATTCACATCCAGTTGTCATAACGGCCAATTACGCGCCAGCGCAATAGATAGCACAATCCTTATCATTGCCGGTTTCGCAACTGGACTAAAACTATCAAAATAGTCCTTGCTGTGTTCCTGTAAATACCCCTCCGCCACTAATCTAGCTTTATACCGATCAATAGACCCATCCGGTTTCCGTTTAATACGGAACACCCATTTACACCCAATTGGAGGTTGAGACCCAAGAGGAAGAAGCTCCCATGTGTCGTTCTTGAGTAATGCTTGAAACTCATCAGACATTGCATTAAGCAAATAGGGCGATTTTTGTGCTTGACTCACTGTTGTCGGTTCCTACAGTGGGTTTAAAGTATGTGCAGTAGTCAGATTGATAAATTGATCATTGTAGTATTTAGGATTGGGTCTTCGATTTCTTTGTGAGCGCCTGACCATCTGAACTTCATCCACACGCTCTAGAACCGGTGTTTGAGAAACAGACCTAGTAGACTCAGACATAGTTGTTTGTGACGTTGAAACTGGCGAGGGTAGCATGCTGTATCATGCACAATTATTTGAGGCGATGTAAGAAGTGAAGGCTGGTTGGTGGATGCTATCGTGGTTGTTGGTGATGGTTGGGTGACATCGTGAGGCAAAGGAGAGACTTGTGACATGGGGGTTGCTTGTGACGTGGAGGTGGCTTGTGGCGTGGCAGTAGGGGGAGGCTGGGCAGTGGGTTGGGCGGTGTGTTGTGGCTTGGCAATAAGGGAAGGCTGGGCAGGAGCTTGTGTAGGATTGAAGCTTGTTTGTGGCAACAGAACTGGTACGGGCTGGGTGGTGACCTGTTGCTGCGGCACTAAATTAGCCAAGGGTGGAGCTAAAACAAAATAAGGCATTACCTGTTTAGTTTGTGTTCCAACCACTTCTGCTGGGGAAGCACTTGTCCGCATTAGTGCCTGATAGGGGAACTCAGAAGGTACAAACCGAACATGATGCGACAAGTAGACACGACCTATAACATGATCTAAACATTTGAACGCGGATTGAGTAGTGGAGTAGCCCAAAAATACACAGGGTTTGGACCTGGGTTGTATCTTTGAACTAGTATAAGGTCGTAACCAGGGGAAGCATAGACACCCAAACGGTTCTAGTTTAGAGCACTTTAGCGGTATACCAAACAATGCATGCAAAGGAGTTGAACCATTGAGGATTGGAGTAGGTAACCGGTTAATAAGGTACACTACTTTTTGAAACGCGTGTGACCAAAACTCTAAAGGCATAGATGCATGATGCAATAAGGCTAACCCCGTGTCGACTATGTGCCGATAATGACGTTGAGCCACTCCATTATGCTCTGGAGTGTGCGGGGGACTAGTAAAATGAGATATGCCACAGGAGTTTAACAATGGTTTTAACTTTTGAAACTCACATCCATTGTCTGAAAATAGTGTGACAATTTTGTGTTTGAACTTATTTTCAACCAGATTTTTAAAGTGTGTAAACACTGAGTACACATCCGATTTTTTGACCAGGGGAAACAACCAGATATATTTGGTGAAATGGTCTACAAAAATCACATAATAATGAAAGCCATCGATTGATTTTTTATTAGTACACCAAACATTAGAATACAATAATTCAAGTGGTCTTGTACTAGTCATGGAATTATTATAAAACGGTAACTTGTGACTCTTGTTGCTTAAGCACGACTTACAATGGAAATCAGAAGTAGGCCGAAGAGAAATGTTGGCACTTCTGAGCACCTGCGCAAACGTTTTATTGGATGGGTGACCTAGAGTGTGATGCCAACTTGTAAGAGAGAACTTGGTAGCTACATTTATTTGTGGTGGGAAGGAAAGCGGAGCACTATATACATCATGCACGTTCTTCCCTTGCAGAAGTAGCGCCCCCGTGAATCGATCCTTCACAATGAAATACGTATCAAAAAAAATCAACAGAGACGTTGTTAGACTTGCAAAGTTTAGAAATAGAGATAAGGTTTCGTTGTAATTGAGGAACACAAAGAACATTAGACAACGACAAACCACGATTAGGAGTAGGAAGAATAGTTTGACCAGTATGAGAGATTGACAAGGACGTACCATCACCTAGGTGAATTTCGTCTGGACCACCGTATTCAGTAACAGACTGAAGCAATGACGGGTCAGATGTAGTATGATGGGATGCACCAGAGTCAAACAACCATGGCTGTTGATGATGAGCAGTAGTAGTCGTGGTAGTGTTTACCACTGGTTTGGTACCAAACTTAGTTTCTAGTGAGACATTATTATCCCGTAGGAAACGTTGCAACTTGCGACACTCACGTGCCTCATGACCAGTGAGGTTACAGAACTTACATATGACATTCCGACGTTGTTGATTAAAATTCCGTGAGTGCAAATACTGCGAAAAAGAATGACCAGTATTACCTCAATTCGGTTTAGAACCGCCCCGGCCGGCATTTAGAAATCTATGCGGCTTTTGCATTACATTCACCGTAGCAACCATAGACTGTCTAGCAGCATCCTTCTTTCGTTGCTGTCTTTCATGTTCAACAAATACGTCCTTTAACTCTGAGATGGTGATGGGTTCTAGACGCACACGCAAGGCAGGAACTACATGATCGTACTCATCATTTAATTGAGTGAGAATATGAACCACCAAGTCTTGCTCACTGATTGGATGTTGAGCAAGTACAAGTGATTCAGCAATACTGAACATTTCATCGACATACTCTTCAACCGGGCGTCCGTTTTGGGGATTGGAGGCCAACTTAGTTTTTAGAGACACAATACGAGACGGTGAGGAACTAGCAAAGGTAGATTTTAACCAGTCCTATGCTGTCGCCGAGGACACCGCCGAAGAGATCAAAGGTTGAATGGTGTCAGAACAACTCCCTAAAATAGCATTTAGGATGGTTTGATATTGTATAAACCAGACAGTGTAAGCTGGGTTGATTTCTTTCTGAGTAGTGTCAGAGAACTATTGAGGAACCTGGGTTGATCCATCAATATACCCGAGCAAACCCAAGCCAGTGAGAGAAGCTTGAATTTGTCTCCTCCAAACTTGGAAGTTGGATGATGTTAATCTGATGGGGAAATTAGTAGGGGCATTGAGTTGAATAATTTGGGTGTCTGAGGAAGAAGCCATAAGGGAAGAGAAAAAAAAAAGATTTACTAAGTCTTGCTAAAGTATATATGGCTGTTGATACCATAAAATGGAAGAATGAATAATGTATTTAACCAACAGGATCAGGAGGCTTAAATAGCCATGCATACAACTGAACCACCACATTTTAGGAAATAGTTAAGAGACTTATTCAAGGCCTACAAACTAGCTAGGAGATGGTAGGTCATACAATATAATATGTTATTCCTTCTTAGTTGGGTTTCCCATCGAGTACGGGTATAATTGACATCCCTATTTGGAAGTTTCCTAAGGACGATGAAGGGCAAACGCGGATTTCGTGAGTGGAATATGGAAAGAAGATCAAAACACTTTAGGAAGCTAGGCCAAATGTAATAAGGAAAGAAGTCTCCAATATTTATGGTAGTTTAGGGTTTCTTAGAGGGAATTAACCCCTCCCAACTTGTATAAATAGAGGTGTAAAACCTTGAAAAAGGTTAAACAATTCATGATACCAAAAAGCCTAAACGCTGCTCAATTTTCATAGTAAACACTTAGCAACTTTGTGGTGGTGTTGGCCCGCCGTTCGACCATTCGTGGTTGATAAAACTAACATTGGCGCCATCTGTGGAGATTGAACAAAAGGTTGTGTGGCTCTAATAGACTAAAGAGGGTAAGGGAATGTAGCAATGGTGACCACGAGGAGTCTTCAAGGAAGAACACAACCCCGGGTGTAAGTGAACGTAACCGATGGGCAAACTATTTCTCAAGGGCGGGATCTGCGAGAGCAGCTTATCCGACCCTATTCTCGTGACTTACGAGAACAGCTTAGCCACCAGAACCCTTCTGAGCAAGGCGAGCAAGGGCAAGAGAACGCCCTAATGGGTGATGAGGGCCGAGATGCTGAGGTGCCTCCACCCCCAACGCCGCATGTGCCGGCCGTGCCAGGAATCGTAGATGTAATAAACCAGGTGGCGGACTTGTACGAGCGGGAGTTGGCCGCCTGTGAGATGAATGTACCAGTGGGAGGTGCGGCTCCAGTTCCATCTCAATGGCCTCAAAGGCATCAAGCACAGCCATCCTGGTCTATTCGACTAGAGGAACCTGAATGGTCGGTAGCTTCACGCCGACCTCTGGTCCGATCAAGGTTAGGGTCAGAAGGCACACCTCAATCTGCCTTGGATAGGTTAGGCAATCGAGATGAAACGGGTGCTAAAAGTCTTAGAGTTCATGAAGCCCGTAGAGAAAACGCTCCGAATGAGCCTAGAAATAGGCATGAGTGGAGATATGATACCATCCAAAGACGAGCGGAAGAGCTCTCTGTCCATGAGAGTAGTGGGGAATCCCTGGCTGGTCGGGGCCGAGTACCCGATGAGGTGTTAGTGAATAGATTCGAGGAGTTGGCAGAACTCTTCTTAACCAATTACGCTGCCAACCTACAACCCAAGTAGAATTTCATGTATTTGTCAAGGATCAAGCAGGACCCCAATGAGCCCATTAGGTCGTCCTTAACCAAGTGGCAAAAGGAAGTTTAGTCGGCCGACGACTTAGAGGATAACACCCTGTTAATCTTGTTCATGGAGAATCTAAGGTTGGTAAAGCTTTACACTAACCTCCACACCGATTGGCTGACCTCTTACGCCAATGCAATCCAAAGAGCCAATCGGCATGAAGATATGGAGGATGCAATCAAACAGAAAAGAATAAAGGAAGGGACGACTCAACCCAAGAAGCCTCGAGTTGAAGAACCCCGGGTTGGAAAATTCGATAAGAGTTAGCTGGGCCGACTAGAAGTTGGTTGGAACCCTGAAAGATCGGGTGTCCTGCCGTTTCGCCAACAACCACCTATGATTCAAGAGGTCCAGACTCTACCTCCACCGCCTGAGTTATGGCCGAAAGATCGGCTTGAGATGTTAGGCCAAGGGTCGGGAACCGGCAAATATTGCCGACTACACTGTTTGACTACTCACTTAACTAAGGAGTGTGCATTCTTAAAATAGGAAATAGAGGTAATTATACAAAAGAGTGCGTTGGCCACTTCCAATCAATGGCATAGACGCTTGCCATGGCAGCGTGGAAACCCAAACCAGTCTGAGGAGGGTAATCGTGACAAAGGAAAATGGCCTACCTCCGAGGAAGAAGATGTCAATTCAATGCACAAGAGTGTGATTTGTATGCTTGTAAGAGGGCCCGAGGAGGAGACTCGACCGGGTCGAGAAAACTTGGGCTCAGCAACTCTATGTTAAAGCAGTGTATGGACAAGAGGTCAGCACAAAAAAGGTATATCGTGAACCCATTACTTTCACTAATGAAGACCTACCTTTGTGGGCCGGTCCTCATTGGGATGCTTTAGTCATAGCCATGGATATAGCTGGCACCATTGTTAGACGAGTGCTGGTGGATACTGGTAATAGTGTCAACGTGTTATATTTGGACACTTTATTAGATCACAACCCAAGTTTCCCTTTTTCAGTTTTTTATGTGAGTCTTTAATTAGATCTCATACATAAACATATGATATGATCCCATGGTTACAAGTCTATGATTCACCGTACATTATGTCTTATTTTAATTTGTTATTGTGTTCCATGAACTGAAAAAATTAATTTGATTTCTCGTAATTGTTGAAATGAATTTGCGTTGATTGCCAATAGTATAGGAGACGGCGAGCACGTCGCTGATCAAGGTGATCCGGTGAGCACAGGCATTGCAGAAGGCCCGTCGGGACTCGCATTTCACAGTTGATCAGTTGATTTTGGGGCTTTTGGAGGATTCTCATATTGGTTGCCAACAATCAGTTGCCAAGTAACCTGGCTGATGTTAGGCTTATAGCATTGGACATGGGAGCACTGAAGTACAGAGGGGAATTCGAGGAAAGGTTGAAAGCACTTTTGAAGGAAGTAGAAGAAGCCAAAGGGAAAGTGATTCTCTTCATTGATGAGATTCATTTGGTTTTGGGTGCTGGCCGAACAGAGGGGTCTATGGATGCTGCAAATCTCTTTAAGTCAATGAAAAGACAAATATGCCCTTGTGTTTGACGGCTTTTGGACGGATTTTCTAACGATGGACTAAAAGTGGCAGTGCGTAAAAAAGAGTGGTTCAAATGTGGCAAAAATTAATGAAGTGGACTAAAATTGACAATGTCACAATAACAATAGGACCTAAAATGGTAATGACTCGTTTAATTATAAGCAGATTATTGGTAAAAAAAAAACTAAAAATGGTCATGTTTTTCATCAACCCAAATCGGATTTCATGGTTTTTTGCTTGCTGCTGTGGTGTGTTATAATGTCTGTTGTGTGCATATATTCATTGTGGGGTATGCATATATTCTATGTTGGTTGTGTGCATGGGTTTGGATGCGCGTGCATTTTGGGTGGGTGTTTAATTTTTTTCTATGTTAGTATATCTCATAATAAGATTTGTTTATGCATGGAAGCACATTTGTGTATGCATATATTCTCTGTGTTGGTGGGTTGGGGCTGTCAGATGTTAGTGTTTGCTATTATGTTGTTTGGGTGCATTGCAGTTGTGTTGTGAGTGCATTTTAGGCTAACTGGTATTGAAGTGTCTAATTAGACACATTTGTGGGTGCATATATTATCTTTTTTGTTGTGCTCTTTTGACAAGTTTGGAGTGTTTCTAGTATGATCTATTGTGTGCATTGGAATTAGGTTGTATGTGCATATATTCTATGTGGTGGTGATGGGTTGGGGTTGCCAATTGGGAGTGTTGGCTAGACTACTTTGTTTTGTACATTGTAGTTGTATTTCTGTGTGCTTTTTAGGTTGGCTAGTATTGGGGTCTGCAATTGTGTGTGCATATATTCTCTATTTTGTTGTATTCTTTTTCTCTATTTTGGTGTGCATATATGCACATTTGTATGTGCATATATTCTTTGTTTTCTTCTGTATTTTGTGTATTCATTGCACCCCAACATTCTATACAGGTAAGGAGTCTTGGGTAATATGTGAACACCAAGTAGAATTTCAAGTAAACGTTAAAACTATAAAATAGTTCGAGAGAGAGAGAGAAGAGTGTAGTTTTTTTTTTTTTTTTTTGCTTTTTTTCTTTTTTTCCAAATAATTTTTTTTTTTGTATATTCAACCCTTTATTTTATCATTGTAAAACATATCTGATATTACTGTAATCTTTATGATGTACTATGTTAATTATTTTATGAACTTAGCAGATACAAACATGTTTACTGTTCATATGATGACATAGTTTTTTTTTTTTTTTTGTGAGTGTAACCCATGTATCAATTCTCAGACCAATGATTGATCATTAATATTTGTCACACGTTTATTGTTAAACATGTTTATGGGGTATTGGTGCATACACAGTTGTATACAAGTGCATGCAAACATTCGCTAACCTAAGTGCACATGGTATTTCGTATATCAATTTTTTTAAGAATGATGGCAGAAACTCGTTAACCCAAGTGCACACACAACACAATTCAAGTGCACGCCAAAATGTTTTACATCTTTTTATACACAAAATATTTCTTATGGCGCATACAATGTAACCCAAGTGCACAAAGTCAACCCAGGTGCACACAGTTCAACCCAAATGCACACCAACTTGTTTTACATCTTTTCATCCACACACTCATTATTTACGCATGGCACACGCAGTTTAACCCAAGTGCACAACATAATCTTTAACACCAATCTGGTTTCGTGAATTCATTCTTTCAGTATTTTTGCACATTACGGCACACACAACGTAATCCATGTGCACACCAAAATGTTTAACATATTTTCATACTCCAACTAATTCTGCAAATTATAACACACACAGTGTAATCCAAGTGCACACACTAATCTATCAACCCAAGTGCACACCAACTTATTCCGCATAATATGGCACACAGTTTAACCCAATTGCACACCATAGCCTATCCCACATCAACCTAGTTTTCGTGAATTATCATGTCAGTATTATTGCACATTATGGCACACAATTTAACCCAAGTGTACACCAACTTGTTTAAAGTCTTTTCATACACACACTAATTATGCACATTACGACACACACAATTTAACCCAAGTGCACATCCTCGTCTATCGCATTAACCTGGTGTCTGTAAATTCATTCTGTCAGAAAAATTGCATATTATGACACACAGAGTTTAACCCAAGTGCACACCAACCTGTTTTACGTCTTTTCACATCAATCCTCTTAAATATACAAGGGGGGTTTATCAAACTTAATTTTCTGCCTCATTATTACGTAAAACTAGGTAGAGGAAAACATGTGTGAATTTTAGTTTCGTACGTGGATATCGTCGTTAATAACAAGAAAAATAACTTTTTTTTCTTCTTGACGGAACTTACATGTAAGACATATTAGGACTCTACATAATAGAGTCATACTATAAGTCTCAGTCCTAGTTTACTTATGATTCTCTTGTATATATACTCTTGTATTCCTACAGTTATATTTGGTGAACTCTAATACAAACATAATTGTTCTCATCTGGTATCAGTCGCTAGGGTTTCGTTCTTGTTCCCATGGCTACGAATGACGGCTCTGCCTCTGAGCGGACCGTTTCAGATGTTGCTGTGAGTTCTGCGGCGCCGGCTCCCGTGTCGTCGCTCTCTTCTGCTCATCACTACATTAGCATCAAACTCAACCACCGCAATTTTTTGTTTTGGCGTACTCAGGTTCTCCCGTTTCTACGTGGCCATGATCTCATTGATCTTGTTGATGGATTGTGTCCTTGCCCGGAGGAGTTCCTCCTTGCCGTGTCTGCTGCTACCTCGTCCGCTGCTGCTGCCCGCGTTCGGAATCCGGCGTTTGTTGCGTGGTCTCGCCGTGATCAAGGGTTGCTGTCTCTCCTGGTTTCTTCGCTGTCCGAGGAGGTGCTCTCCATCGCCGTCGGCTGTCGGACATCGAAGGAGTTGTGGGATGCCATTGAGCAGTCCCTCGCTTCCGCCTCTCAATCCCGCCAACTTCACTTGCTTAGCCAACTCCATGGTCTCCGGCAAGGAGATTCGTCGACGGCAGAGTATCTCGGGCGAGCTCGGCTTATTGTTGAAGATTTAGCTCTCGCCGGCCGGAAGGTAACGCTGGAAGAACAGAACCTGTACGTGTTCCGCGGCCTTCGACCGGAGTTCAAGGGTGTCACCTCTTCGCTGGCGGTTCGAGGACATCCGGTGACGCTCCTTGAGCTTGCTGACTTGCTGGGCGCGCAAGACTTCATCGCCGGTGATGATTACGCATTGCCTGGACGTGCTGCACCGGCGGCTTTCGCTGCTCAGGGAGGTCGCCAGTCGCGTGGTCGTGGAGGAGGCCGTTCGGCTGGCGGAGCACCGTTCGGTCGTGCTGGTTCTAGTTCTGCTCGCGGTCGCGGAGGTTCTGCATGGCGCGGCGGCGGCGGTTCTGGTCGGCAGTCACGTGGCGGTGGGAGAGGCCGTGGCAGAGGCTCTTCCATCCAGTGTCAAATTTGCGGTTCATTTGGTCACTCGGCTTTGTCTTGTTACAAGTTGCCTTATGTTGTTTCTCCGCAAGCGAATTTTATTCATCAGGGTGATTCGGCGAATAACGTGACTGCTCATACCTGGTTGCCTGACACTGGTGCAACACATCATGCCACACCTGATATAGCTGCCCTCTCTACTTCTGAAGAATATGGTGGTAATGACACTTTACGTGTTGGTGACGGTACGCCTTTACTTATTAGTAACGTGGGTCATGCTTCTATTTCTACGCCTTCTAGGTCTCTTAAGTTGTCTCATATTTTACATGTTCCCTGTCTTTCTGCCTCTTTATTATCCGTTCAGCGCTTTGCGTCGGATAATCAGGTGTTTTTTGAGTTTCACCCTTCCTTCTTTGTTGTGAAGGATATTCGGACCAAGGAAATTCTTTTGCGGGGCAATAGTTCCGGTGGGCTCTATACCTTGCCGGTTCCTTCTGGTTCACCTTCCGCGTTTATTTCTGCTCGTGCTTCGGCGTCTACGTGGCATGATCGTTTGGGTCATCCGCATCAGCGTGTTTTACATCGAGTCTTGGAGTCTTGTTCTGTTAGTGAGTCGAATAAAACTTCTCATACTGTGTGTTCTGCGTGTCAAATGGGTAAATCTGCACGTTTCCCATTGCCACGTGTTGTCTCTGTTAGTTCGAATGTGCTAGATTTAGTTTATACGGACATTTGGGGCCCTGCTCCTGTACTCTCTTCTGAGGGTTATCGTTATTTTGTTTTATTTGTGGATGTCTTTTCTCGTTATACTTGGTATTTTCCTATGAAATTAAAGTCAGATATATATTCTGTTTTTGAGCGTTTTCGATGTTTAGTTGAACGTGCCTTCAATCGTAAAATCAAAGCTGTTCAATCTGATTTAGGGGCTGAGTATAAAAAGTTACATTCTGTTTTTGTTCAGCTTGGTATTAGTCACAGGCAATCTTGTGCGTACACACACGAACAGAATGGTCGTGTGGAACGGAAGCACAGGCATGTGGTTGAAACCGGGCTAGCACTTATGGCTCGTGCCTCTGTGCCGTCTCGGTTCTGGCATTCTGCTTTTGAGGCTGCTGTTTTCCTTATTAACAAAATGCCCTCGCATACTCTCCATAACTCTAGTCCTCATGTCTTAGTGCACAGATCTCAGCCATCATATTCCTTTCTTCGTGTCTTTGGCTGTCTGTGCTATCCGCACTTACGGCCATATAATCGTCATAAACTGTCTTACAGGTCTTCTCCATGTGTCTTTCTGGGCTATCCTGATTCGTTTCGGGGTTATAGGTGCATGGACCTGCGTACTAATAAAGTTTTTGTGTGCCGTCATGTGCGGTTTGATGAAGCTGTGTTTCCTTTTGGTGCTAAGTCTATTTTGCAGGCTCCATCAGAATCTATTGCACGACCTTGGGCTGAATCTGTTTTTCATCCTGTGGCTGATCCATCTATGGTAGCTCCCTCGCCTCCTGCTGATGTGGCTCAGAAGAGGCCTCGTGGTCGGCCACGTGGTCGTACTGTGCGTCCCACGGAGAGGTCTCATTCCATGGCCACTAGGAGTCGGTCTGTGGCTCCGGTTGCGGGTTTGACTGTGCAAGTTTCCTCTGTTGATCCTACTTGTTATACTCAGGCAGTCAAACACTCTAAATGGAGGGAGGCAATGGATCAGGAGTTCAATGCCTTGTTGCAGAATCAGACATGGTGCTTGGTTCCTCCCACTGCGTCTATGAATATTATTGGCTGCAAGTGGGTGTTTCGCACGAAAAGGAAGGCTGATGGATCTGTTGAGCGCTACAAGGCCAGGCTCGTGGCTAAAGGGTTTAATCAGGTCCCGGGTCAAGATTTCTTTGACACTTTCAGCCCGGTGGTTAAACCTACTACAGTCAGGTTGTTGCTCTCTCTTGCTCTTTCTTCTGGTTGGCTAGTCAGGCAATTGGATGTGCATAATGCATTCCTTAATGGTAATCTTACAGAAACTGTTTACATGCGTCAGCCTCCGGGGTATGTTGATTCTCAGCACCCTGATCATGTTTGCTTGTTGAAACGCTCCCTGTATGGTTTGAAGCAGGCTCCCCGGGCTTGGTTCACTCGTTTGCACACTTTTCTGTTATCTGCTGGTTTTAATGCCTCTAAAACTGATGTTTCGTTATTTTATTATTCTCGTGGATCGGCTACTGTTTACCTGCTTGTTTATGTGGATGATATTCTTATTATGAGCAATGAGCATGGTGCATTGGAGGCTTTGCTCTCCAAGCTCTCTAGTACTTTCAAGATTAGAGATCTTGGTGAGCCTGGGTTTTTCCTTGGGATTGAAACAGTCAAGTGTGCAGATGGAGTGTTGCTTTCTCAGCGCAGGTATATGACTGACATACTTAAACGAGCTGGTATGACAGACTGCAAACCTGTGTCTACACCTACTACGACTTCAAAGACAATATCTACCTGTACAGATCCATATGATGATCCCACGCAATACCGGAGCATTGCAGGTGCACTACAGTACCTAACTATCACGAGACCAGATTTATCCTTTGCAGTTAATCTGCTTTGTCAGCACATGCATGCTCCAACCACTGCACACTGGGAACAACTGAAACGTGTGTTAAGGTATGTTAAAGGTACTATGTCTTTGGGTCTGCGATTGAGAAAGTCAAGTTCAGGTGAGCTTCATGCATTCTCGGATTCTGACTGGGCTGGTTGTCCTACGGATAGAAAGTCTACTAGTGGGCATGCTGTGTTTCTTGGAACCAATCTAGTGTCCTGGGTATGCAAGAAACAAAGGACTGTTGCTCGATCTTCTACTGAAGCAGAGTACAAGGCTCTTGCAGATGTATGTGCTGAAGTTCTGTGGATCCTCTCTTTGCTGCGAGAAATAGGAATTTCACCTCTTCCAGTGCCCAAACTTTGGTGTGACAATCTTGGAGCTACTTATATGTGTGCTAATCCTATTTTTCATGCTCGCACAAAGCATGTCGAAATTGATTATCACTTTGTGAGAGACAGAGTAGCTGCAGGAGACATTCAGGTGCACTTTATTTCTAGTAAGGATCAGCTAGCTGATATTTTCACCAAGTCACTCGCAGGTCCCCGGTTCTGCTTCTTACGTGACAAGCTACAGGTTACTTCCGTACCATCCGCTTGAGGGGGAGTATTAGGACTCTACATAATAGAGTCATACTATAAGTCTCAGTCCTAGTTTACTTATGATTCGCAGTCCTAGTTTACTTATGATTCTCAGTCCTAGTTTACTTATGATTCTCTTGTATATATACTCTTGTATTCCTACAGTTATATTTGGTGAACTCTAATACAAACATAATTGTTCTCATCAGACAGACCAGAAATGATTGGGATATTGATTCACAGCTTCAAAAGAATCATTCTTTTTTTTGCCACCTAAAATTATGGAAAGAATAACATTATAATATAATATTTCCTTTTATTTGTTTGTCATACAAAATTACATCAATATCCTTTACTAATTATTATTATTTTTTAACCTGGACATTAAATTAAAATATCATCTTGACCATTGGTTAAGAAAAAATGATTGGCTTGGATTAGTTCTTAGGTTCCTACCTAAGAAGGAGTTCTTACTTGAAGCCAATATATATATATATATATATAGGGAAGGGGTTCAGGTGCGGTGATGGTTTCCCGTGCTGTTGTGCGGTACGCACCTTAAGCATTACAATGACGCACTTTAAGTACACAGATCATGCACCTTAAGCACACAAACAAAGCACGTTAAAAACACAAACCACGCGCACCTAAAGCTTTAGGCCGACGCACCTTAAGTACACAAATCACGCACCTTAAGTACACTAACCACGCACCTTAAGAACACAAAGCGCGCACCTAAGGTTTTAAAATGGCGCACCTTAAGTTTCAATAACTCATGCACCTTAAGCATACATACCACGCACCATAAAAAAGGAAAACCACGCACCTTAAGCTTTAGGTTCACTAACCTTAAGTTTCAACACTCATGCACCTTAAGCATACAAATCACACACCTTAAGAAGGAAAACAACGCACCTTAAGAAGAAAATTACGCACCTTGAGCCACCGCACAACCGCACGGGAACTGAATTCTATATATATATATATATATATTTCTATTCAAATGTGGTCACGCCTTCCCGTGCGGCCGGTGCGAAATACATGCACCACTATGTATACAAATATATATCACTCAATGTTAGAAAATGCACCACAATGAAAATACACAAAACACCAAAAACACACCACACACCCGTAATAATGCACCATAACTCCCCTGCCATTAATCGTGCATTTCCTAACACTGTGTGGAGTATATATACATACCTAGTGGTGTGTTTTTTGGTGACTCGTACCTAACGGTGCATATTTGTGTGGTGCACTTTCTAACTTAGAGTGGTGTATATCTGTATACATAGTGGTGCGGCCGCACGGGAAAGCGCGGGCACACTTGATTATGACTCTCTCTCTCTCTCTCTCTCTCTCTCTCTCTCTCTATATATATATATATATATATATATATATATATATATATATATAGACATTACACACACATATATATAAAGCAAATTTCACTATTTGTGCTCGACTATTGTAATATTGTCACATTTAGTCCTATTCTTTTAATTTTGCCAAAGAGTTAATTACACTTTTGGTCCTATGACTATAGAGGTCTTGTTAATTTCAGTACTTGACTTTAAAAACTAATAATTTAGTCATGTAACTATGCAATTTCTAACACATTTAGTCATCCCGGCCAAATCACCGGCCAAATGTCACCAAAAAATATAAATCATTTTTAATTATTAAATCATGAGGGCAAATTGGTCATTTCGCATTATTTCTTCTCGTTCCTCAACTTGTTGGCCGGAGGTCACCGCTATTTCCTCAGGTTGAACAGAACCGAAGCGAAGAAAATTGAGATTGAAAGGTTGATGAAGGCATCAAACGTCCTCTCAATATACCGCGAAAAGCTGGAAAATGCCATTTCCTAGATTGGAGAAACAAAAAATGCACTGATTTCCGATTAGACATGCCGCCCTACTAAAACCCTTGGTTTCTTTGCGCTAAAAAACTCTACCATTCTGGAAGCATCCACCTCCAATTCTTGGTTCAGGAAAATAATTTTCATATTGGGTTTGGCCTCAACCCGTTGACGACAAAATTAAATTAAATTTATTGAACCTACGGCAAAGCTAAGGGGTGGACAACGAGAGAGACATGGGAGCTGTAGTGAGGGAGAGCTTGCTTGAGCGACGACCATGAGTCTCTAATGTCGGGACAGATAGAGGAATGCTTCAATTAGTACGGAATCAACCCCGGTGACTCTTTCCTCGTACCAGAACCCCACCGGAATTCCAAGAAGTGTAGAAAATCAGAAAAAAAAAAAAGATTAAATCCGGCCATAGATCCGCCCAGCAGGTGAAGGAAGGAGAAGAAATAATCTAAAATGACCGATTTGCCCTTATGATTAAATAATTAAAAATGATTTATATTTTTCCGACGACATTTGGACAGTGATTTGGCTGGGAGGACCAAATGTGTTAAAAATTGCATAGTTACGAGACTAAATTGTTAGTTTTTAAAGTCAAGTACTGAAATTAACAAGACCTCTATAGTTATATGACCAAAAGTGTAATTAACTCTTTTGGCATATTACATCACTGACTTTGAACAACTTTCACTTTTAGTCCTTGACTATTGTGACATTGCCATATTTAGTCTTATTCTTTTAATTTTGTCGTATTACATCCATGACTTTGAGCAACTTCCACTTTTAATCCTCGACTATTATGACATTGTCACATTTAGTCCTATTCTTTTAATTTTGTCATATTACATCCATGACTTTTATTTGATTGCCACCATTAATCTTCCGTAAAAAAATTTGATTATTTTACTGTTAGAAATATGAGTTACGATATTGAAACATAGTGATATCCTTAAATTGACATATAACAAATGAAAAGTCCATATAAATATCGTAACTCATATTTCTATGAGTTACGATATTACATCCTTTGATATTTACGATATTTCTAATGTATTTGAAATATGAGTTACGATATGTGTAAGGATTTTTCTTTATTATTTGTCAATTCTAACGGTAAAATAATGTAATTTTTAATGGAAAATCATGGATGTAATATGGCATTAAAAGAATAGGACTAAATGTGGCAATGCCATAATAGTCCTAGTCGAGGACTAAAAGTATAAGTTGCTCAAAGTCATGGATGTAATATTGCAAAATTAAAAGAATAGGACTAAATGTGGCAATGCCACAATAGTCGATGACTAAAAGTGAAAGTTGTCCAAAGTTAGGGAATATGGATGTAATATGACAAAATTAAAATAATAGGATTAAATGTGGCAATGCCACAATACTCGAGGACTAAAAGTGGAATTTGCTCTATATATTTATTACGTACACATACGTTACATATATATATATATATATATATATATATATATATATATATATATATATATAGACTCCTGTTCAAATGAGTCCTCTTAATTATATGAGTCCATGTGCACAGTTTCTAGCCTTATAAATGATGAGATCAATGGTGTAGATTAAAAGGAATTATTTGTTAAAATACCTATTTTTAAGCCAGATAATTGGGGAGAGTATTTATTTGAGGGGTAATTTTGGGTTTTGTGGATTTCAATTGCTGATCGGTGGGGTTACTTTTTTTTTTCAGCTTAATTAATATATCCACAATTAGGGTTGGGGTGCATAGTTGGGGGTTGGCGATTTTCAATTCTTAGCCGTTCGCGCACTTCCGAGTACGGCGTCTCTCTCTACTGCGTCCGCCGGTGTCGTGGCCATCGCCGCCCTTTGCTCCCGCCCTCATGGTCTGCCCACGCCACGATGTCTTGCCCGCCGCCGTCCGAGGCTCGCCGCCGATCTGCTGAGGCCAGCCGGGTCGATGTAAGTATGTATTTTCTGTTTTGTTTCTAGGCTAGTCGCCTAGCGGGGTGGGGGTGTTGTTGTGTCTGGATTGCCAGCGGGTGGGGTGTGTGGGGTTGCTTAAAATTTTGAAAGAGGAATTATGGTGGTCTGAAGGCTACTGGAGCCTGGAGGTGGCATGGATTGTATGGGATTGTGAAAATTAAATGGATACTAGATGGTTCGGTTGGCTTTGGGTTGAATTGCATGAACTGGAAGGGGTTTTGAGATTAATTTTGGGTAGTTAGTGAATGGTGTTGGGATGCAATTTCTTTTGATGGGAAAGGAAACTAGGGTTGAAAGTTGGGAATGAGATCTGCAAATAATTCATAGTGTTCTCGAATATTCTTTTTATCGTTCGAACTGATTCTCTGCATCCTTTAGTGTTTTTACAGTTTTAAATGTGATTTTTCGCTTGTTTTTAACTCATCTGTGTAGTTTTTAACTGATCTGTGTAGTTTTTAAAATACAGACCATAAAATATAATACTCACTAATAAATTAATTAATTTACAAGCTAAGATCCTTATGAGTTGTTATAAAATGTAACCACTGTATTCAGCTATATTCTGAGCCGTTACGATACTGGTCTATATTGGATGGATAGTAGCAAGTGATGACTAGGACAAATTTATGTGCAACGCAGTGTGGACTTCTGTGCTTAATGGTTCATTAACCACTGTATTCAGCTGCATAATTGGTAACTACCATGGAGATGCACGAACCCCTCAATGCACAGTTTAGAATCCCATAAAAAAATTCGTAAAAAAAAAAAAAAGAAAAAAAAAAACTAAACTACCAAAGAGATGCACACATAAAAACCCACGATGCACAGTTCAGAATCCCATAAAAAAACTATACATAATTAGCACCTACCAAAGAGATGCTTACATAAAAGCCCCTTGATGCACAATTCAGAATCCCATAAAAATATTCGCAAAAAATATTTTTTTAAAAATCTACATAATTGGTAACTATCATGGAGATGCACACAAAAAAGCCCACCATGCACAGTTCAGAATCCCATAACAAAAAAACTCTATATAATTGGCAACTACCATGGAGATGCATAGATAAAAATCCTATGATGCACAGTTCAGAATCCCATAAAAAAATTCACAAAAGAAAGTCTACATAATTAGCAACTACCATGGTGATGCGCACATAAAACCCACGATGCACAGTTCAGAATCCCATAAAAAAACTCTACATAATTGGCAACTATCATGGAGATGCACACATAAAAACCCCTCTAAACACAATTCAAAATCCCATAAAAAAATTCACAAAAATAAAAAAATAAAAAAATTCACATAATTGGCAACTACCATTGAGATGCACACAAAAAAGCCCACAATTCACAGTTCAGAATCCCATAAGAAAACACTACATAATTGGCAACTACCATGGATATGCACACATAAAACCCCACACATAAAACCCCTCGATGCACAATTCAGAATCCCATAAAAAAATTCGCAAAAAATAATTTAAAAAAAATCTACATAATTGGCAACTAGCATGTAGATGCACACAAAAAAACCCACCATGCACAGTTCAGAATTCCATAACAAAAAAAAAAAAAAACTTTATATAATTGGCAACTACCATGGAGATGCACACAAAAAAACCCACCATGCACAGTTCAGAATTCCATAACAAAAAAAAAAAAAAACTTTATATAATTGGCAACTACCATGGTGATGCACATATAAAAACCCATGATGCACAGTTCAGAATCCCATAAAAAAACTCTACATAATTGGCAACTATCATGGAGATGCACACAAAAAAACCCACCATGCACAGTTCAGAATTCCATAACAAAAAAAAAAAAAAACTTTATATAATTGGCAACTACCATGGTGATGCACATATAAAAACCCATGATGCACAGTTCAGAATCCCATAAAAAAACTCTACATAATTGGCAACTATCATGGAGATGCACACAAAAAAACCCACCATGCACAGTTCAGAATTCCATAACAAAAAAAAAAAAAAACTTTATATAATTGGCAACTACCATGGAGATGCACACATAAAAATCCACGATGCACATTTCAGAATCCCATAAAAAACACTACATAATTGGCAACTACCATGGTGATGCACACATAAAAATCCACGATGCACAGTTCAAAATCCCATAAAAAAAAACTACATAATTGGCAACTACCATGGAGATGCACACAAAAAAATCCCTCGATGCACAATTCAGAATCCCATAAAAAAATTCGCAAAAAAAAAATTAAAAAAAAAATCTACATAATTGGCAACTATCATGGAGATGCACACAAAAAAAACCCACCATGCACAGTTCAGAATCCCATAACAAAAAAAAACTCTATATAATTGGCAACTACCATGGAGATGCACACATAAAAACCCATGATGCACAGTTCAGAATCCCATAAAAAATTCACAAAAAAAATAAAAAAGCTACATAATTGGCAACTACCATGGTGATGCACATATAAAAACCCACGATGCACAGTTCAGAATCCCATAAAAATATTCGCAAAAAAAAAATAAAAAATCTACATAGTTGGCAACTACCATGGAGATGCACACATAAAACCCCACAATGCACAGTTCAGAATCCCATTTTGAAATTTGAAATCCATAATTAACGCATGATATGTTCCTAAAAACATGCAAATCATATATAATTAAATTAATTTAATCCAAATAAATAATCATTCCAAAATTACAAATTAACCCTGAGAATTACAGCAGTAAAAATGTTTTTAAAATAATGTCTTTAAATCTTAGCCATAAATAATTTAAAGTTCAATGGATCTAGATTGTCCACACGGACTCATGGGAGAAGATGGACTCACCAGAGCAGTGGCCTATATATATATATATATATATATACACTAGTTTTTCTTATGCGCGATGCGCAAAAAATAGGTGCCTAATATTAGTATTTTGTATTAAAATTTTAAATTTATTTCAATTTTAATATAGTAAATAATAATAATAATGTAAAATATTTTTATAAATTGGATATTTATATTTTAAAAAATAACTAACATATAACTCTAATATTTAATGTGTATATTATTATTATTATTATTATTATGCAAGAAGATTAGAAAATATATGGTGGATGCATGTGCATAGTAACAATAGTGGAAAAGATAACGGAAGTTATAACGGTAGGGGTATATTTGTCCAAAATATATGTAGTACAACTTTTATAGCATAACGTACAGTAAAACTTAACGGAAAAAATAGACATAAATGAGGGGTATAACCTTAATTCACATTTATTATGTTTGTAGATATATATATATATATATATATATATATATATATAGGATTCTAATCATGTGAGAATAGGGAGCTTAGGTGAGAACGTGAGGTTGTATTCTGGCCCTTGATTATTTGTGATTTGATGGTGTGTTTTGAATATGGTTTAATTGATCTGGATGCGCTGATTTTAAGTGTTAGGGGTAGTTTAGATATTTTGTTTTTTTTTTCTTTTTTTGTTGGCGGTATAATATGTGGAATTTCCTTGATTTTAGGAGTGTAACCGTGTCAGGATTGTAGTTTTTCCCTGTTGCTTGCGTTCAGCGTCGTTTCTAGTTTTTCCCTGTTGCTTGTGTTCGACGGCGTCCGGAACGGCTGTAATGGCTCCAAGTAAGTTTTGTCTTTTTTTTTTCTCTTGTTTTTGGTTTCGTTGTCAATGAAGAAAGCTCCCAGGTCGTTTACGCCAACGATATGTGGGGTGTATGGTGGCTATTTGGTTTGTTTCTGCGTTTCGGGTAATCAGTCAGGGGGCCTTGTTTTTGGTTTTGGTGTGTTTTAATGGTATTCATGTTTGTGCTATCGTAGTCTTTTTGCATGGGTTAGGTTGGTACTGTGTTGCCATGGGTAGAGTGGTACTGTTGATATGGGTGGGGTGATATTCATGGTTTAGTTGAATTCTTGCATGGGTGAACTTTGTTGCAGTGCATTCAAAGCAACCAGTGCAGTGCAAATCTTTATATGTATCTGAATTCACACTTTTTATTTTGTTGTTCGGTCGGGCAGTGGGTTGCTTAATGTTTGATCAATGTTCCGGATGCTTTGTTATTTATGGCTGGTTGTTCCGGTTGCTTTGTTATTTATGGCTGGTTGTGTGGGTGTAATTGTGTTCTCTTTATTTAATATTCTTTATTTTTTGCGAGGTAGATAATGGCGGGGATGATTTTTTTGAGGATGGGGTAGTATGTCGTGTGGAGATATCACCCGGGTCAACAAAATATTGGTGTCCGGTGTTGGATGACGGTAGTAAGCCGGTTGAAGGCCAGTTGTTTGAAACATTGGGGGGGGGGGGTGGAGTTGATTTTTATCAAAAATATGCTACTATGGTGGGGTTTGATATTAGGCATAGTACTGTGAAAAAGGATAGGGATGGACAAGTTGTGTTGAAGTACTTGGTTTGTAGTCGTCAAGGGTTTAAGTCGGTGTCTAAATGTACCTCTAAAATTTTAGAGGGGGAAGGTGATGATAGTGGGTCAGTGACTGAAAAGCGACGTCGGATCTCTAATAGGGTGGGGTGCAACGCTAGAATTGAGGGGTGTGATGCACAGTTGGCAATTGATCAATTGTCTGCGAAAAAGGAGCAATGTGGTGCATTTTTTTATAAGTATGACGTGGATGAGAACGACCAGTTACGACGTGTATTTTGGGCTGATCCGGTGGCAATCCGAAATTGCTCTATTTTTGGGGACATTGTTTCGTTTGACGCTACGTACTCAACAAATAGGTACGTACTTAACTACCCTATCATGTTTATTTTTTTAAAAAAAAACTATCATGTTTTATTTCAAAATGGAGCTGCTTTTGCATATTATTAGAGCATAAATAAGTTATTAAATACTTGTGCAACTTTATGTGCAATGCGTATGTGGTTTGTGCATAGTATTACTCAGCATCACAATTAGTGAGTGTTGTTTTCTCAAATTCTGTTTACTACATCGTATGAAGCTACAATAAAATTTTAACCCACCAGTGCAATCACGGTATACTACCAGTGCATAGTGTAGTATTTGAGTCCACTGTAGTGCAAACTAGAGCGCCGTGCAGTGCAAAACCACATCTGGGTAGCCTTGAATGCATTTACTGTATTCATTTATCAGCGCAATGATCTTGTATTGTAATCTTCTCGCGTATGTGCATTTATGTGCTAGTAACTAGTAATTTATTGTTCACTTATATGCAGGTACAAATTGGTTTTTGTCCCATTTACAGGTGTGGATAATCACAAGAGGTGTGTAACTTTAGGAGCTGGCTTGTTAACCAAAGAAGATATCCCATCTTACGTTTGGTTGTTGGAGAGTTTTAAGGAGGCCATGGGACGTGTACCATCATGCTTTGTGTCAGACCAAGACGTGGCTTTGAAGGTAGCGTTGGCTCGCGTGTACCCTGATTCACGACACCGGTATTGCATGTGGCATATTATGTCTAAAGTTAGTGAGAAGGTGGGACCCATATTATCGAAGGATGAGGTCTTTCGGCGCCGGTTAAATGCAATTGTGTGGGATGAAATGCAGGACGTTGATGAGTTTGAAGGCAGGTGGCGTGGATTGGTGGAAGAGTATGGCTTGGTGGATCATGTTTGGCTTACACAGTTGTGGGAGGCTCGATCATTTTGGATTCCTGCGTATTTTAAAGATATGTTCATGTGTGGATTAATTCGTACCACATCCCATTCTGAAGGGGAGAACAGTTTTTTTGGGAGGTTTTTCACTCACACTTCTAGTCTAGTCGAGTTTTTCAGCCATTTTAATTCTGCAATAGAAGCTCAAAGGCATGCGCAGTTGAAGCTTAATGCTGAGTGTGAGGGTCATTACACTGATTTAAAAACACCATCGACGATAGAGCGTCATGCATCTGCTGTGTACACTGTTACTATTTTCCACGAGGTGCAGGCTGAGATCTATGCCGGTTGTTTTTCTTGTCGCGTCGTGTCTTTGCGTACTAGTGGGGATGTCGTCTTCTATGAAATAAAGGGGGATGGTGACCATCAGTTCAGTGTTCGATTCAACCAATTAGATCATACTGCAACATGCAGTTGTTCTCTCTACCAGCGAATTGGATTGCTTTGTCGTCACATTTATATGGTGTATAAAGATGCTCGGGTTGAAAACATCCCTACTAGCTATATTCTTGCTCGTTGCACTAGAGGAGTTTGTTTGCAGCCTGTGTTTAAGGTCAACGGTGAAACAGTTGATTTGACTGTTGGTGTGGACAATACCAAATCATTAGTTAAACAACTGTGGGCTGAGATATATTCGTATGTGGGATTAGTAGGTTCTGATACTGACTGTGTATTGCAGCTCACACGGGTGCTTCGAGAGCAAAAGGGCGCTTTCATGGGTGATGGAAATGCCGCAATAGGTTCGAGGGGAAACAATCCGCTAATCCAGTCATTTTGCGGCTCGACCCCATCCGTAGCGGTTTCTATCAAGCCCCCAATTGTTGCAAAAAATAAGGGTAGTGGGAGAAGATTGAAGGGTGGAAAGGAGAAATCTATGCAGTCTAACTTGATACGGGGGCGGAAGTGCCATGGCTGCGACAAACGCGATGGCCATGATAGTCGGAATTGTCCAATTTTAAAAGCAGCTGAGGAGAGAAAAGCAGCCGAGGTGAATAAAGCTTAAAGGGTCCGCACCTGGAATTTGTTTTTCTACATTTAAAAATCGTAACTATGATACTTTATTTATTTGTATATTTTTTTTGACATTTTCATATTCTGTCTGTTTGCCTTTTTCTTTTTCATCGTTTGATTACAGTGAGAAGTTTCATTTAGCACTGTAGAAGTAATACACACCTTTTTTAACTTAAGTCATGAGTAGTGGTAAAATTCACCTTCCACAGGCATATATCATACATTTGCATAGAGCCCTAAATCTGTGCAAATCATGGAGTGTGTTATAAATGCCTATTGCACTGCTTAAATCCTAAATTTGCACTACACTAAGGATGTGTTCTAATAAGGCAGTGGGATTAAAACCATATTGTACTGCATTTATCCCAAACTTGCACTGCGCCAAAGATCTGTCCTCATACTGAAGTGTTATAAAACCAATATTGCACTGCATATATCCCAAACTTGCACCGTGCCAAAGATCTGTCCTCATACTGAAGTGTTATAAAACCAATGTTGCACTGCATATATCCCAAACTTGCACCGCGCCAAAGATCTATCCTCATACTTAAGTGTTATAAAACCAATATTGCACTGCATATATCCCAAACTTGCACTGCGCCAAAGATCTGTCCTCATACTGAAGTGTTATAAAACCAATATTGCACTGCATGTATCCCACAATTGCGCCCCGCTATCTGTGCGAATCATGCACATCAGTAAAGGATCATATACTAGTCAAACCATTCAGCACCCACAAATTAACTGCAAATCTAAAATTATTCACTATCAAGTACCTTGCGGGGAAAACAAGCGTGTAATAAATAATCCATTTCATTCCACCACTCTCAACTTATCACACAGTATCATTAACAAAAATCCTCACTTTAAGGCTAATGTAATTATTTTCAAAAACAAAAAAGGCTAAAGTAATTCTTCGAAACTACTAAATAGTAATATTCTTTATTTTCGCGGAACATCTGTCCAAAAAGTAAATGAAATAGTTTAATATTCCAAATCAGCTTGCTCACTTATCTCCCATCATCACGTTACGTGTATCTTACGCTAGAATATGCTTGATAATCAACCCTCTATGTGAGTTCAAATCTGACATTAGTATGTCATGCATATATTTTTGTCGGAGTTTACGAAGCTGCACCCTATTCCCTTTTTCTAACCCACAGTCCCATGTGTGGGAAACTTCCTCCATGTACGTCTCCATATGCCTCATGGCATAGATTGCACAGTTTACTTTGTTTGTTGTATCTCGCCATGACATCCTCATTCGTGTAGGCTTGAAGTTGCTCACAATAGCAGCTCTTAGTGGTTGCTTCTTCTTCTCTAGGTACGTGACAAACATATCAATCTGATTCGCACCACAAAAAAAAAAACGGTGTGTAAGATTCAAGTAAAACGAACCGAAGCGACGAGCTCACCAAGCAATGAACATATAAATTGAAGTTGAACTAGCCAAATCATCTGGAATTTCCTTGTACTTCGCTTTCTTAGTGGTGAGGAGGGATGAGTTATCTATAATATCAAACCGACGAGTTCGGGTGTTGATGCACATAACGTAGCAGTGGTTGGCATCTAATATGGGGAAGAAAAACTGCTCACAAGTAAAATATTCACAAAATTAGTATTTAGTTATTAATTTAGTTCTTACAAACAGTAATACCAGGTCAGAAAAATTTGTGCTAACCATGTCAACTGTAGCACAATTGATGTGGGGTGATTGTGCCAAAACTTCATCCAAACTATCAGTAAACCACTTTAACCATTTGGCACGGCTAGCAGTTGCGTTCACAACAGTATTCAGCTGAACAAAGAACAAGAAACACACACAATCATGGCTGAAATCAGAGATTCGAAGTAAATTTGTTTTAACAATTAAGCCAAATAAATGCGCCTGACCATCATAGGGTATGGATGGAGTTCCAGTAAGTATATTTACGTACCGTTATATTCGGAGAAGCAAACAATCAGGTGGGTCTGCCCTGCGTAGTTCCTTTCTCCTTCTCATTCAGCACACAACTCCAGCAGTCGAGCACGGCTACATGAACTTGGGTATCAAATTGCAACGACCAAAAGTCTTCCATACGGGCTATCCTCTTGTTATAACTGAACACGATCTCATTGCTATCCTCATAGTTTTGTTCACTAATTAGATACCCGGACACCCAAAAATAACATAAATAAGGACTAAACTTACTTGGTATATTCGTTGTGGTTGAACACCCAACGGCAAAGGACTAACTGTGATGGCATAGGTAATTCGTGCATTTTCATAGAACCAGAAACACCTCTGAACCTATTCATCAGGTTTGCACTGACCATATCCGTTTGTTGTGGCCTTTTCTCATGAGCTGCATCCTTGACCGGCGCCATTCCTAGTACAGCACCTTCGGCCCCGCTCAATA
Source organism: Ipomoea triloba (assembly GCF_003576645.1). NCBI lineage: Eukaryota > Viridiplantae > Streptophyta > Magnoliopsida > Solanales > Convolvulaceae > Ipomoea > Ipomoea triloba. The sequence goes on along the minus strand of NC_044923.1, from coordinate 11,159,854 downwards.
CATATGTGGGTGGGTTTATATTCTGAACACAACAACAAATAAAAAGAAAGAAAAAATAAACAAACTATAAAAGTTGCATAGTTGACCATAAAAAAATGGTATGTTGAACTGCTTTATTCAAACCAATTTTACCTGCTGTGGGGGAGTCCTCATCTCTGCATCATGCTCCATACCTTGGGGGTTTACCTGATGTATATCCTCAGCTTGCTCCCCGGTGGCACCATAAACACCAGTTGAAGCCTGATTTGTGGTGCAATCCGCCGCATGGTCTTCAAACCCATGCCATTCTTGTCCACCTTGCGTCTGAGTTAGGCCAAGACTAAAGCTTGGTCTGTCCGCCGCATGGTCTTCAAACCCATGCCATTCTTGTCCATCTTGCGTCTGAGTTAGGCCAAGACTAAAGCTTGGTCTGTCCTCTAGCGCTCGCTTCCGCATAATTGAATTCTCAATTTCTTCTACAGCAGCAATATGAGCAGGGTCTGCCCAGAAGGCTTCTTCTTGTTAACTGCTAGTGGGCTCTTGTGTTTTGTTGTCTTTTCTTTTCATTCCCAATAGCTTTTCGGCTGCTTCTAGTACCACTTTGAAGTTTATGTCATCATATATCTCCTCCGGGGCTTCATTCACCATTTGCACCAGCTCAACAACTAGCGCCGCTAGTAATTTTGTTTTCGCAGCAAATTTCTCCACAAAACACTACTAAAAAACCAGCAATTATTCAATAAAACCCAAAACAAACATGTTGATACCAATTGCAGATTACTACAATCTCAGTATTTACAGCAGAAACTGTATGACTTCAAAACATTTTACCCGGCTTGCATTACCTTTGAAGCCTCCCCACCTTCATCTTCATTTGCACAGTTGGGTTCCCTCAATGGAATGTCTACTGATCCCAGCCCAAAGCCACCGCCCCTAATCTCAATGAATTGTCGTTCGTTCATTAGCTTAGTGAAAATAAAACAGATGTGCACAACACTCAAACTCACCACAAATACAATCTTTGCACACCACCTTCCCGTAATTCACAATGACATTAGAGTATTCAACTAAACTTTACTGTAAGCTAAACAAGGAGAAACTTTAATCATGTACTTTCAATCACTATCCCCTGAACAGCTACGGCCCCAAGTTGCTCGCACAATACACGTAAGAAACACCGCCGCCATAACCCATCTTCGCCTAAACATGCACGGCTTTGAACGCAGGATTACACATTCAACATTAAGATTTTCACATTCAACTACCCAACCTTTTTTAAATAAACAAACGATAAAACACGAATGGAATAGTCCAACATTACCTCTGTCCATGCCGCAGCTTGAATACCTCGATCTGGAACCACGTTTACGCAAGCCGGAACTGGTTTCGCCTTCGCACATTGGATGTCGCAGCTCTCCATCGTTCTACGTTTTAGTGGACGATTCGGATGGGAAGTCTTGTTGTTGGTGGATGTCTACTGTGCAAATCAATTCAAATAAACCAAAAATCTCGGTGCTGGCTGATTCTATTGTATTAACCAATTTACAGATTTGCCCCCCTCTAATATCACCATCTGAAAGAAATCCATAAAATAAATGGTTGCGTTATTTTAATCTTGGACCGTCCAAGATTTAGAATTAGTGGCTAGGATACAACCTCACGTTCTCACCTAAGCCATTGTTCTTACCTGATTGGGAACATATATATATATATATATATATATATATATATATATCTCCTATTAAAATTAATATAATACTCACTATATACTTATGTTAAAAATATTTATTTTTGTACCCAAGATAATACTTACACATTTTATAATAACTATAATAAAAATAAAGAAGATGAGCTTTCAAATGGCTTGATCGAAAAAGAGAAGGGTGATGATTCAAAAATGAGAATTCAGAAAAAATTGGGTATCACAATCTACCCCCTTAAAAAATGTTTCACCCCCGAAGCACTCCTTAAGCTAAGGCTAACTAGAACTTAAGCTTCACAACTCTAGGCTATAACGCCTAAGGATGAGGTGTTAAAAGTTAAACCTACTCTCCTTAAAGAAATGTTACATCATCGTAACCTAGACTAGCAAGTCACCAACATAACTTAAGGGTATTCCTACCCTACAACTTTGCTAACATCAAGTAAGCACATAGAGGCAACAAAGCTCGCATAATTCTTCACACTTTATCTCTTTAACAAATAATCCATTGAAACATGTAACCACATACTTGAAGATGCACACCCTCGGGGTGCAATAGCCACAATAATACAAATAAAACATCACGTAAGCAACTTAAAGAATAAGAAACAAAATCTCACAATCTCACCACAATGTTCAAATGTAACACCTCAATTTTCAACTCTTACATTAATTACAAATCGATATTCATATGCTGCGGAAGCTTATATCTTATCAGCAGAAAACTGGGTGCTACCGCCACACCTAGAGTGAATTCTATCACCTCTCTGACAAACTCTACTCTAAGTGCACAGGCTAAACTTACAACATTAACAATAATCCCTGTCTACATCAAAGAGTAGACCCCAACCTCAACTTCCATCTTATTCAAAGTTCTTCGGGCTGCAGGAGCCACGCTAGACTGCATCTGTTAACAGAAAACACATTGAAGTGTAGTTAGCGCGACGGCTAAGTAAGGGAAATCCATTGTCACTTAAAAGTAGACAAAGGTTTGAAAACACAAATAATTTGGAAGTATAGTATATCGTTTAGTGAATCAAAATCCACTCGTCTCGTGAGACAAAATCATTTCTTTCTCAAAGACGTTACAGAGTAACTCTTTTCTCATCTTTAAAACTTCCTTAGTTTCATACAGTAAGCGTGAGGCCTTATGGAGTATTCTCATAACTCCCTTCAGTATGAACGAATCATACAATACAACATAACGACGACAATAACATAACGATCATACACATAACCACCTTACGGGAAAGGCACTTTAAGCTCTTTATCCCATAGGCTACAATAACATAACGACATAACGACCACTGGGCAAGGGCACTTACAGCCACCCGTGGGTCAATCAAGGTCCTCCTCAACTCACTTTAGAAACTAAGGGTTTGAAAACATGATCCTTCCTTCAGTTTTCTTTCTTAAATCCTTTCTTTTGGACATAATTCACAAATGAGTCCAATACTTGAAATTGGCTACTTCATTAGCCCCTGAAGGATTTTCAAAAGACTTTTCTCAACAATCAAGTGAGATATTTTCCTCAAAAATAATAAGGTTTTGACAACCTTTATATCAAAATAGCATACGTTTTTCAACGTAAGTTTTCATAAACATTTTTGGATACACTTCATATGTCCATCTCATACTTAAAATCGATCAACATTCTTAACTATCGTCCTCAACAACTTCCACTATGATCAACACCATTAGATCATAACTTGAGGATATCGTACATCCAAATATATATAAATTCTAATAGGTAAGGTCATTGCCTAACCATAGTCCATAATTATCCAACAATTATTTCCTCAAGAGTCATCATATACAATCTTTATCTCAATATTTCCATATAACACTTTCCCTCAATACATATCACAATGATATCTTTATGTTAACTTCATCACCATTTCATAACCTACGTATCAACACACTATAACATCATCATCATCCTTCTCATAGTAACCTATATACCAAAATAGAGAGATCTCAACTCTCATCATCATATTCATAGTCATAATAATCTCTTAAGATCATTACAACCCCATCAACTAAACATCAACAATAATAATCCAAGCCTACACCAAACAACCACATTTAATCTCACTNTGAGCCGGTAAAGATAGTTCCCGAACTCTTTTTCACTTGAAATTTTTATGGTAGAACCCCAACTCATAGTACTTGATGTCCGTAAAACGTTTTGGTCATTTTGGTCCGCGAATAAACACAGAAAATTCCATCTTTGCCCTTGGCAGTGTGCTGTCCGGAATTTTTCTCTCTCTGGACCAGTTTTGGAGAAAAATTCGAAAACCATACTTATACTACTCCGATCATTATGAAATTTTATATGCGGGTTCTAAACTTATAGAACTACATGTCTAAAAAAAATAGGATCAAAATACCTTACCAATTTTTCCCAATAAATCTTGGAAGTTACTGCCAGAATCTACCCTGATTTCCTTTCACTATTTTCACAAGTATAAGCCTATATGGACATAAATACAACATATACAAGCATATCCAAGCTATGAACATGTATACAAAAATATTCCCAAAGCTCCAAAACACTATGTTTCAACCAAATAATCAATTATCTAATTTCAAGTGACTAAACCAACTTAAGGGAATTCCTTACCTCGACCGGGTTTCTAATCCTCGTAGAAGACTTTTGGAGTTGATTCCTCCAATTTCACCTTAAAATCCTAGGATCAAAATCAACACCATAACACAATATTTTAAGAAACTAAGCTTAGATTCAAGATCTAGGAAGGGATATAAAGCTTTTTACCGAATAAAATCGAAGTCTTACCGAATAATCTTGAGAGTTGTGAAGAAATTTGGCTATGGAAGCAAGGTTTTAATGGTGGAGGAAGATGAAGAATCACACACTCTCTCACCCTTTCTCTCTTTTCGGCAAAATGAAGGGGAAATTGGGGAAGAAAGGGCTTTTGTACTTGATCACAATTATGGGATAAGATTGAGGGGAAAAAAATAATAAAATAATAAAATATCTCAACTTGGACTGGTAAGGGTCAAAACAGATAAAGTTTCGGTGGAAAATAATCCAGGTAGAAGAATTTCCGAAACTAAAAATTTATTCCAGACTAACCCTCAAAATTGGGCTAGGTTCAGTACACCATGAAATTTCGCGATGTACGATCACAAATAATTTTTAGCTGCTATGGGCTAATCTAATTAAATAGGAAATTCCAGAATAATAGTATGGTGTCTAAAAATCCATTTCCTAGGACAATCGGGTCCGAACAAAATTCCTAAAAATTTTACGGTTCGTGACCAGTACGTACGATCGCAGCTTATTGGAATTAGTGAGGGGTTACAGTCTACCCTCCTTAAAAATAGTTTCGTCCTCGAAACTTCCTTCTTATCATCTAAAGTTTCAAGGTAACTCGCTACTTTCTCCCACTTACACACACCAATATTCAGTACTTAACTAGCACACAAATTGATTTAGGCACATGTATCAAGCAAATTGACTCTACATACCTGAGTCAAATAATTCAGGATAGCGTGCCCTCATATCGTCCTCCAACTCCCAGGTAGCTTCTTCTGGGCTATGGTTTGACCATTGAACTTTAATCATCTTGATTGATTTTCGCCTTGTGTCTCGGGTTTTTGAGTCCAAGACACGAATTGGTCTTTCTTCATATGTCAATGAATCGTCCACTTCCAATTCTTCTGGCTCTAGTATATGGGAGGCATCAGGTACATATCTTCTAAGTTGAGAAACATGAAACACGTTATGTACCCTGCTAAGTTCCATCGGTAAGGCCAGTCGATAGGCTAAATTCCCTATCTTTTCCAGAATTTCGTAAGGCCCCATGTACCGAGGACTCAGTTTTCCCTTCTTCCCGAATCTTTTAACTCCTTTTGTGGGCGAGATTTTCAATAGTACTTTTTCTCCAACCTGATATTCCACGAATTGTCGCTTCAGATCGGCATAAGATTTTTGGCGATCTTGCGCGGCTTTCATTCTCCCTTGAATCACTTTAATGGCTTCAGTGGTTTCTTGCAAGTATTGGGGTCCAAGAATAACCACATCACTTCTATCGCTCCAACATAGAGGACTTCGGCATTTCTGCCCATACAGTGCTTCATATGGAGCCATCTTAATACTCGTATGATAGCTATTATTATAGGAGAATTCTATCAGGTCCAATTGCTCATCCCATGACCCTTGAAAGTCCAGTACGCATCCTCTGAGCATATCTTCCAATGTTTGTATTGTTCGTTCCGTTTGACCATCAGTAGCAGGGTGAAAGGCTGTACTCATCTTGAGTTGCGTACCCATTGCTACTTGCAATGCTTCCCAAAATCTTGATAAAAACCGTGAATCTCTATCTGAAACAATATCACGCGCTACCCCGTGATACTTAACCACATGTTTAATATAGGCTCTTGCCATTTTGTCCATCGACCAAGTTTTGTTCATCGGGATGAATCTCGCTAAGCTCTGATCTCCACTATGTAACAGAGCCTACCAGACTTTATTGCCCATAACAAGGATCTCACAACCTAAAGTTCTGATCTATCTCCAAGATCTTATAACCTTAGGCTCTCGATTTTCACTTAGTAACAGAGCGTATCAAGCTCTACTGTCCAAAACAATGATTTCATATCCTAAGCTCTGATACCACTTTGTAACACCCCAATTTTCAACTCTTACATTAATTACAAATCGATATTCATATGCTGCGGAAGCTTACATCTTATCAGCAGAAAACTGGGTGCTACCGCCACACCTAGAGTGAATTCTATTCGCTGAGTGATGTGTGAGATTTTTGTATGATTGATTCATACTGCAAAGCGAAGTCTATTCGCTGAGTGATGTGTGAGATTTTGTATGATTGATTCATACTGCAGAGCGAAGTCTATTCGCTGAGTGATGTGTGAGATTTTTGTATGATTGATTCATACTGCAGAGCGAAGTCTATTCGCTGAGTGATGTGTGAGATTTTTGTATGATTGATTCATACTGCAAAGCGAAGTCTATTCGCTGAGTGATGTGTGAGATTTTTGTATGATTGATTCATACTGCAAAGCGAAGTCTATTCGCTGAGTGATGTGTGAGATTTTTGTATGATTGATTCATACTGCAAAGCGAAGTCTATTCGCTGAGTGATGTGTGAGATTTTTGTATGATTGATTCATACTGCAAAGCGAAGTCTATTCGCTGAGTGATGTGTGAGATTTTTGTATGATTGATTCATACTGCAAAGCGAAGTCTATTCGCTGAGTGATGTGTGAGATTTTTGTATGATTGATTCATACTGCAAAGCGAAGTCTATTCGCTGAGTGATGTGTGAGATTTTTGTATGATTGATTCATACTGCAAAGCGAAGTCTATTCGCTGAGTGATGTGTGAGATTTTTGTATGATTGATTCATACTGCAAAGCGAAGTCTATTCGCTGAGTGATGTGTGAGATTTTTGTATGATTGATTCATACTGCAAAGCGAAGTCTATTCGCTGAGTGATGTGTGAGATTTTTGTATGATTGATTCATACTGCAAAGCGAAGTCTATTCGCTGAGTGATGTGTGAGATTTTTGTATGATTGATTCATACTGCAAAGCGAAGTCTATTCGCTGAGTGATGTGTGAGATTTTTGTATGATTGATTCATACTGCAAAGCGAAGTCTATTCGCTGAGTGATGTGTGAGATTTTTGTATGATTGATTCATACTGCAAAGCGAAGTCTATTCGCTGAGTGATGTGTGAGATTTTTGTATGATTGATTCATACTGCAAAGCGAAGTCTATTCGCTGAGTGATGTGTGAGATTTTTGTATGATTGATTCATACTGCAAAGCGAAGTCTATTCGCTGAGTGATGTGTGAGATTTTTGTATGATTGATTCATACTGCAAAGCGAAGTCTATTCGCTGAGTGATGTGTGAGATTTTTGTATGATTGATTCATACTGCAAAGCGAAGTCTATTCGCTGAGTGATGTGTGAGATTTTTGTATGATTGATTCATACTGCAAAGCGAAGTCTATTCGCTGAGTGATGTGTGAGATTTTTGTATGATTGATTCATACTGCAAAGCGAAGTCTATTCGCTGAGTGATGTGTGAGATTTTTGTATGATTGATTCATACTGCAAAGCGAAGTCTATTCGCTGAGTGATGTGTGAGATTTTTGTATGATTGATTCATACTGCAAAGCGAAGTCTATTCGCTGAGTGATGTGTGAGATTTTTGTATGATTGATTCATACTGCAAAGCGAAGTCTATTCGCTGAGTGATGTGTGAGATTTTTGTATGATTGATTCATACTGCAAAGCGAAGTCTATTCGCTGAGTGATGTGTGAGATTTTTGTATGATTGATTCATACTGCAAAGCGAAGTCTATTCGCTGAGTGATGTGTGAGATTTTTGTATGATTGATTCATACTGCAAAGCGAAGTCTATTCGCTGAGTGATGTGTGAGATTTTTGTATGATTGATTCATACTGCAAAGCGAAGTCTATTCGCTGAGTGATGTGTGAGATTTTTGTATGATTGATTCATACTGCAAAGCGAAGTCTATTCGCTGAGTGATGTGTGAGATTTTTGTATGATTGATTCATACTGCAAAGCGAAGTCTATTCGCTGAGTGATGTGTGAGATTTTTGTATGATTGATTCATACTGCAAAGCGAAGTCTATTCGCTGAGTGATGTGTGAGATTTTTGTATGATTGATTCATACTGCAAAGCGAAGTCTATTCGCTGAGTGATGTGTGAGATTTTTGTATGATTGATTCATACTGCAAAGCGAAGTCTATTCGCTGAGTGATGTGTGAGATTTTTGTATGATTGATTCATACTGCAAAGCGAAGTCTATTCGCTGAGTGATGTGTGAGATTTTTGTATGATTGATTCATACTGCAAAGCGAAGTCTATTCGCTGAGTGATGTGTGAGATTTTTGTATGATTGATTCATACTGCAAAGCGAAGTCTATTCGCTGAGTGATGTGTGAGATTTTTGTATGATTGATTCATACTGCAAAGCGAAGTCTATTCGCTGAGTGATGTGTGAGATTTTTGTATGATTGATTCATACTGCAAAGCGAAGTCTATTCGCTGAGTGATGTGTGAGATTTTTGTATGATTGATTCATACTGCAAAGCGAAGTCTATTCGCTGAGTGATGTGTGAGATTTTTGTATGATTGATTCATACTGCAAAGCGAAGTCTATTCGCTGAGTGATGTGTGAGATTTTTGTATGATTGATTCATACTGCAAAGCGAAGTCTATTCGCTGAGTGATGTGTGAGATTTTTGTATGATTGATTCATACTGCAAAGCGAAGTCTATTCGCTGAGTGATGTGTGAGATTTTTGTATGATTGATTCATACTGCAAAGCGAAGTCTATTCGCTGAGTGATGTGTGAGATTTTTGTATGATTGATTCATACTGCAGAGCGAAGTCTATTCGCTGAGTGATGTGTGAGATTTTGTATGATTGATTCATACTGCAGAGCGAAGTCTATTCGCTGAGTGGAGTTGTGAGAACTAACTGTCGGGTGTCTCGAACAGTAGTGTGGGTGTTGTGTTTCTCACGTGTGAATTAATGGCTGTGTTATGTGCCGAAGTTACTTATATAATGTGGTATTGCTTGTTGTTAGAATGATTGCAGGTAGACTGCGACTGTTGGGTAACGTTTATCTTACCCTATTTATTATTAATTGTTGTTTTTGAAAACCTTTGTTTACTTTCGAGTGACAATGGATTTCCTTACTTAGCCATCGCGCTAACTACACTTCATTGTGTCCTTTATTAGATGCAGTCTAGCGTGGGCCCCTGTGGCCGATGAGCTCTAAATAGGATGGGAGTCGAGGTTGAAGATTACTCTATCCTAGAATAGACACCCTAGAGGGATTATTTCCATATGTACATATCTGGATATTGATATGGTTATTTGAGGTTGTAAGTTTAGCCTTAGCGTTTAGGTATAGGAAAGATACCTAAGCGTGGCGGTAACACCCAGTTTTCTGCTGGTTAGACGCTTCCGCAATGTATTATATTTTAAGGATTTTGTAATAAATCCAAGATGTGAAAATTGGGGTGTTACATCAAAGCTTTGGTACTAGTAATGATATTAAAATTCCTATTTTCACTGTATCATCACTTCCTAAGATTCTAAACCTAGCTAGGTCTTGTCAAAACCTAGGCTCTTATCTAGAATTCACAACTTAAGTTTCCTACATCCCAACGGTTCGTACCTCTTTGATACGAACTTGTAACACACCCAAAATCAGCCCCCTTTGTTTTCACCAAACGATTAAGTGAATCTTAAAACAAGATTTAGAATACGGAAGCTTTTCAAAACTTAATTGAGGGTATTACCGCCACACTTAGGCAACTAACAAACCTAAGTGCTAAGGCTAAACCACAAAACAATCCAAAGTGGTAAAGTCCTAAAACACAAAACTAGTAACAAGTTTAGAATATCAAGTCCAATAGAGCATATTGCATAGCTCCACCTATTACATTCTACTAGGCACTCTCAACCGGTACCAATCTTCAACCACATAAATTTAAAAAGAAAACACCAAATTCACATAAGCATCTTATTCCAACTAAAAATAATCCTACAACTAATCTACCCTTCAAATAATAGAAGAACTAAACTTACTAGGCTTGATGAATCCTTGGAGAATGTTTGAAGAAGAAGGAAAAAGTTTTTTTTTTTAGAGTGTGGGACGACAACTTACACATGGAAGAAGAAGAATACAATAATTTTTTTTTTTATTGATGTTGTGTGTTCGACCAAGGAAGGAAGAAGGAAGACAAAATATTATTCTCATCATCAACACTTTAATACTAATTCAAAGATAAGTGTAACCCCCAATCAAGATAATAACTAATTGGGATAAACTACAAATAAGACACCGTACTATTTGGGAACAAGCAATTAAGCCACCGAACTCAAATAACCCTCAAATAAGCCACTGAACTCAGAAAAATAAAGAAATTAAGCCATTAAACCCCAAAAAAGAGCAATTAACCCATTTTTAAATTTTCCAGCGAGAATTTCCCGCACCGGCGACCAATTACGACCTCCAACGACAATTTCCGGCGACCCGTCGTCGCTGGTTGCCATTTCCGACGAGGGGCGACCAAAAATGGTCACCCTCGTTGGAGAAGGCGACCAGATTCTAGTCGCTCTCGCCTCGCCGGAAGGCGACAAGATCTGGTCGCCCTCGCCGGAAATGGCGACCAGCGACGACTCGGTCGTTGCCGGTTGCCGGTGCCGAAAATTATCGCCGAAAAATTTAAAAATGGGTGAACTACTCTTTTTTTTTTCTTTCAATTTTAATGGCTTAATTGCTTTGTTTTTTCGAGTTTAATGGCTTATTTGAGGGTTATTTGAGTTCAGTGGCCTAATTGCTTTTCCCAAATAGTACACTTATTTGTAGTTTATCCCTAACTAATTAATATGATAGATATGATAAGATAACTCCCGATCAAGAAAAATTAAGAAGTAATTATATACCAACATGCTTGGGAAGGTCGACCATATGCCTATGGTCATCGGCCGAATTGTCAGCGCACACGAGTCAAACCTTTATGCTATACAATTCACTAAGTCTAAGAAAGACTCTTGTATAAATAGTGCTGCAAACCCACTTTCCAAACCAATGTGGGACAAATGCTTACTTCAAAGTTTTTCCTACCATTTTCCAACTCAAATGGGTCAACTTTGAGAACAAATTTCTCATTCACCCATTATCCATTTTGTGCGTACAATATATCAATCTCTTTGTCTAACTACGAAGAACCCGAATCCACTTTGACCCGACCCAATCGGAAGTTGACCCCACATATATTTTTACCACAAAATAGCTACTAAAATTGCTATTTTATGCTATTTTTCCAACAAAATGTTCTTGGCAGACCAGACGGAGATGTTGACGGCAAATTGCTTCTCCGACAGGCACAAAACTTTTAGTCGCGGTGGAGTTGATAGAGACACGTAACTTTTAGTTGCGTTCCCCGCAGACGACGCCAGTGTTGGTTTTGTGATCCCGAGGTAGTCACTCGGCGGGCCAACACAACTGATCGAATGAAAAATAAAATGCAAAAAATATATTGAAACAAGAATTTTATTTATTGTATTTTGTACACATTGTTTGTTGTCTTTTGCTAAAAAAATGGAGAACCCTCTTCGTTCCTCACTCTAGTTTTTTTATAGGGAAGAATAGAAGATAATGTATATGGTGGAAGACTCCAACGGTGACTTATCGGTAATTAAGGAAATTAAATGCTATAATTAATGGGTTATAATTGGAGTATTTATGGGTAATAAAGGGAAAATAAGTGTGATAATTAAATGTGAGGGAGGTTATGGAAGAGTAATTTAGAGAGCCAAGCTGACTGATCATATCTCAAGTGTTGACTGTTGATTGCCGAGTCCGAGTATCGTGCCCGACTGCTTGCTAGGTAGTACCGACTAGGTGCTTATGCTGGGTATCCATCACATATATCTTTGTATCAACATTGCAAAATTACATTCTTTTATAGACACGTGTAAATCTGTTGGCACCAGGTGACAGTCAGTTACGTTCATTCTTTTGCAGGCATATCATACTAAAAAAGAAGCAAAGAAGAAAGGAAAATTATTATTTTTATTATTATTGTTATTATTATTATTATTATTATTATTATTATCATATTATTATTATTATTATTATTATTATTATTATTATTATTATTATTATTATTATCATCATCCAAAACATCGATATATGGTTATAAGGCTTGGGAGATACTCAATCTGGATAAGGCATCACATATTTTCTATTTAAGAATAAAATTAAAAAAAAATCAATCAATCAAATCACATTGGAGACATATAGGGAGGCACCACTCGGAGCATAATGGCCGGCCACCTAGGTGGACTAGGCACCCCTTATGCGACCTAGGTGCCGACTCGGTCAAGGCAGCTAGCGATTAGCTATTGTACATTTTTTTTAAAATAATTTTTAAATGTGTTATTTCTCTCAAAACGACGTCATTTTGAGCAAAAAATCTTAAATCTTTCAAATCGGTTGCAAACCCAAAAAAATGAATTTTTTTTTTGAAATCATCTACTTTAAATATTGATACTTTATGATTTGTGACTTTGTGGAATTACATTTTGATTTTTAAAATCTTTATATGATTTACAATTCTATTTGTATTTTAGGTTAATATTTTAGTATTAAATATTAAAGTATTAAATAGTTTATAACCTTGCTTGAGGATTGCCTAGCAATTTTTGCAACCTTGGCAATTAGACCATCGAACAAAAAAGTGTGCAGTTAAATCATTTAACATTAAAAATGTGTGCAATTGACATTATTAGTAGGTATTTTGTTGCCAGTAAACTTTTGATTTAGTACGCCTAGGGGTGGAAATAGGCTAGGCCGAGCCGAACTTTAGAAATTTAGGCCTGGGCCTGCTATGGAAATCTAGAGTCTGAGCCTAGGCCTAGGCTTGCGGCAAATTATACCATGCACCGTGGTGGACGTAGCATTGTGCACCAGGAATCAAAACGGCGTCGTATTGTCCATTAGCCAGTAAGTGGACGTTATTTTGGGAATCACGTCCGTTTCCTCCGTTAACTTTCTAATATATAAAAAAAAAAAAACAGTGAATTTGAATTGTTTGTGTTGTGGCGGTTATGGCGATCTTCTTCTCCGATTTGTGAACTCACGAATAACAAATATACAGTCGTAGCTCTTGGATTCTCAGGCATTAGGATATGCAAGGCGTCAATTCGCAGCAGGAGGTGGTTGCGACTGAAGAACTCGATGATCCGGTTGGATTGGCTATTTCAGGCGATCGTAATCCAGGTTTTTTATGTTTGATTTTGTGATTTTGTTTGTGTTTATGAAAATCATTGAATTCGTATGCTTTGATTCGTGTGTTTTGATTATATGATACTGGTTTTAGGATTGTTTTATGATACAACTATGCGATTGGAAGGGTAGAAGATGAGTTTTGTGTATTTGTGTGGATATTATGTGTATTCCTTTAATGAACTATGAGTATTTCAGGCAATGTTTCTGTGTATTCATTGTAGTTGTATGTAAAACAGAGGGTGTAATTGTGTTTTGTTTATCGAATACCAGTCTTGTGGATTTTTGTGTGTTTTTGTGAATATTTTGTGTATTCTTTGAATTCAATATGTGTATTGTGGTCAGAGAGTTTGTGTATTCATGTTAGTTGTAATGTAAACACAAGGTGATGTGTGTTTTGTATTTTGGTTTTCCAATATTCTGTGTATTCTAGTTATACACTATGTGTATTGTAGGCATGTATTCTGTGTATTGACTGTAGGGGTACTTAAACATTGTGTTTTTGCAGCTGATCAGGACTTGTTAGGGGTGTCAGTGAGTTCTATTGACGAAGCATATGAGGTTTATAATGATTATGCTTTCAGGCTAGGTTTTAGTGTGAGGAGGGGTAAGCAAAGATATAGTGCTGGTACAAAACAATTGAAGATGAAGGAGTTTAATTGTTCAAAGTTTGGGTTTAAAAGGGTTTTAAGAAAGGGAAGTTATTTAAAAGTTGATGTACGGACAGGTTGTCGTGCATCTGTTCAATTTAATTTAGATGGGAATGGGATGTGGACTGTGACAAAGCACCAGAAGCTTCATAATCATGAGTTTGTTCCAACGACCAAGAGTTATCTTCTACGGTCACATAGATTAGTGTCTAGAAATCATCTTTCCTACCTAAAGGATTTGAAGAAGAGCGGTGTTTCTGTGGTTGATGGTTTACGGTTTCTTAAAACACAATCAGGGGGGTCACCACTTGTTGGTTTTACAAGCAGGGATGCATATAACTCGCTGTGCACTGATGTATTGAACAATTTGGATGGAACCGACTCAAACACATTAATTGAAATATTTAGACAAAGGCAGTCAAGTGAAAAGGATTTTTTCTTTGATTTCGAAGTGGATGATGAGTCAAGGTTGTGCAGTTTTTTTTTGGAGAGATGGGAAAATGATGCGAGACTATGAATTGTTTGGAGATTTGTTAGTTCACGATACGACCTATCATACTAACAAATATGATATGATTTGTGGTCCATTCGTTGGTATGAACCATCACTGTATGAACGTCATGTTTGGATGTGGTTTTTTGTTGAACGAGAGGATTGAGTCGTTCGTATGGTTGTTTAGGTCATTTTTAAGATCAATGAATGGGAAAAGTCCCCAAAGTATAATGACCGATCAATGCGCTGCCATGGCTGCTGCTATTTCCCAAGTTTTTCCAACCTCAAGACATCGCCTATGTATATGGCATATTGGTGAGAATTCAAAGAAGCACATCAAGGGACTAAGAAATCAAAAAGATTTTCTAGACATATTCAATTGTTTGTTGAAACATACCGATACAGAGGCAGAGTTTGAGCTTTATTGGACAAGGTATGCTTTCATTAAACATTCTGTCTATTGGTGATGGTATTTATGTTTATTTAGTTATAGTATTCTGTGTATTATATTTTTCCCAATTGCTTGCATTAGTATACAGAGTTGGCAATTCTCACCCAGATTATGTGTATTCTCTTGATATATTCTGAGTATTGTAGTGTTAGAGTATGTTTATTCTATTGATTCTGTGTTTTCATTCCCATGCTTCATATCTGATAATACTCCCCTTATATTCTGTGTATTCAATTGAATGATCCTGTGTATTTTTATATGAGAGTCTGTGTATGCATTATAGTATATGAATAGGTGTAGTTAATATATATGTTATGGTATTCCATGATGGTCACAACATACAAATGCCATAATAATTCTTGGATTGAAAGGCTGTATCAATGTAGAGAAAAATGGTGCCCTGCATTTAACAAAGATTATTTTTCTGGTGGTATTTTATCTTCACAAAGGAGTGAAACCACAAATCACTCTATTTCTAGAAGGTTATCCAAGACTGCTAGGCTATGTGATTTCTATAGCTCCTTTGTTGGTGTTGTTTCGGAGTGGAGGAGTAGAGAGAACGGGGAAGATGTCCGGTGTTCCCAAGGTGTACCTACAATAGCTATGGATCACATTAAGATTCTTTCACACGCTAGGGANAGATTCTTTCACACGCTAGGGATATTTATACGATTGAGATATATTACTTGTTCGAAGAGCAGTTTTTGAAAGGGGCATCATGCTATAAGGAGTGTGTTCAATTTGAAGGTGGTGTGTATAAGTATCACGTCTGGAGGCCGGAGGTTGATATTATTAGGCATGAAGTGATTTTTAACGTTAGAGAGTTAGATATTTGGTGCAGTTGCAAGCTGTTCACTGAAACCAGGATCTTATGTTGTCACTGTTTACGCATTTTAAACGTGCATTATGTGTCTGAAGTTCCAAATAAATATATTCTGAAGAGATGGACTAAAAGAGTTTTTGAAAACGAGAATGCTGGTATTATCCCCCCATCTCAGTGCTTTAATGTTCCCTCTTCTGTTTGGACTTTAGAGATCACTAGGAAATTTCAGAAGTTGGTTGTTTATTGCCAAGAAAACAGCGAAGCACGCAAAATTTTTGAGCAAGCAGTGTTAGATGCCAAGAGAAAAGTTGAAGATAAGTATGGTCCTATTTTCTTCGAAGGTGAAGATTGTGATGTGGAATCGTCGAGCGGTGTTATAAAGGATCCATCAAATAGGCGGTTGAAAGGGTTACGCAATAGGAGGGNATGGATCACATTAAGATTCTTTCACACGCTAGGGATATTTATACGATTGAGATATATTACTTGTTCGAAGAGCAGTTTTTGAAAGGGGCATCATGCTATAAGGAGTGTGTTCAATTTGAAGGTGGTGTGTATAAGTATCACGTCTGGAGGCCGGAGGTTGATATTATTAGGCATGAAGTGATTTTTAACGTTAGAGAGTTAGATATTTGGTGCAGTTGCAAGCTGTTCACTGAAACCAGGATCTTATGTTGTCACTGTTTACGCATTTTAAACGTGCATTATGTGTCTGAAGTTCCAAATAAATATATTCTGAAGAGATGGACTAAAAGAGTTTTTGAAAACGAGAATGCTGGTATTATCCCCCCATCTCAGTGCTTTAATGTTCCCTCTTCTGTTTGGACTTTAGAGATCACTAGGAAATTTCAGAAGTTGGTTGTTTATTGCCAAGAAAACAGCGAAGCACGCAAAATTTTTGAGCAAGCAGTGTTAGATGCCAAGAGAAAAGTTGAAGATAAGTATGGTCCTATTTTCTTCGAAGGTGAAGATTGTGATGTGGAATCGTCGAGCGGTGTTATAAAGGATCCATCAAATAGGCGGTTGAAAGGGTTACGCAATAGGAGGGTGACTAGTGTGATTGAAAAGAAATACAAGAAAGCAGGGGTCGAAAGCAGCTTGCTCATATAGTTGCATCTAAAACAAAATCGGTGGGGCAGTCTCAAGTTGAAGATGTTATTTCTAATATTGCTGGTAATGGATATCTGGTGCATCCAATGTCTGGAGGTTCAACTTTTTGTCATTTTAGGTCAAATGCAAATCAAGAGGACAATCAGAGTGTGTCTTAATGTCTGTATGCATTCAAATGATATAGGTTGATTTCTGAGTAGGTTTTTGTTTGTTAGTTTTGTTTTTTCAAGACATGTAGTTGTACTTTTTATACACAAAACTATTACAAGTAATACACAGACTATTTCGGCAAGATACACAGAATTATTTACCACAACAACATAAATCATTTGGTGTTATTTCTTTATATTGCACTCTGTAATACACAGAGTGATACTATGTAATACACAGAACAGTACTGCAATACACAGAATATGAATTGCACTCTGTAATATGTTTTTAGAGTTAGAAGACAGAGGTGGAAGCCAGAGTTTAGCATTAGGGTTTAGGGTTTAGCACCCAGTACTATGTATACAGATATATTTTTTTAGGGTTTAGCACCCAGTACTATGTATACAGATATATTTTTGAATACACAGAGTTGAAGTCAATAATACACAGATATATTTTTGAATACACAGAGTTGAAGTCAATAATACACAGATATATTTTTGAATACACAGAGTTGAAGTCAATAATACACAGAATATTACTATGTAATACACAGAATATTATTATGTGTTATGGTTTTAGGGGTTAAGATTTAGTCTTAGAGTTATGGGTTACCATTAACTGAATACACAGAAGGACAGCATGTAATACACATAATGTTACTGCGTAATACACAGAATATATAATTGAAGTCATTCTTAGAATAAATTTTGTAATCAACAGAATAAACTTAATAGATATGGCACCCTATAATAAAGATGTGACAAAAAGCCTTTTTTCATTTCAGAGTTAGAGTAGTTTCCAAAATAAAGAACACATCTCAGATATTTGTTTCAATTTCAGTTTACAAAAATCCACATCTTTACAAACACGGTCACTTTGATTGTTTGTAGATTTCTTTGGCTGCATTTGTCACCTCTGGTAGAAGGGTATTCCATTCTGACATGAGTATGGTTGCGGCATATTTAGCTCTCAGTGATGTGAGGAATGTATTATGCAAAAATAGAATGCAAAATTAATTAGAAATGAATTGTTAAATATTTTAATATGGAAGAAAGTTGAAAGAATATTTTTATACTTACATCTTCAGGGCCTCCAGTGAGTCCTGTATTCCAGTCTTCTATTGATGTGCCTGTGTAAGTCTGCATATGCCTCATCGAGTCTATGGCACAGTCTACAGCATTTTCTTCATTTTGCCAAGGCAGCTGCATGTATTGCACTCTCATTGATTTCATCTTCTTTGCAAAGTGCACTCTTCTTTGTTGCGAGATACTTAGTGAAGGCAATCAACTGTAGAATATCGATATAGTTGTGTGTAATTAGTATGACAAAATACACAGAATCACAGCATGTAATACACAGAATATGTAGTCTAAGTCCTATACAGAATATACTTTGTAATATACAGAATACACAGAATGAAATGTTAGAATACACATACTCACTCAGTAAGATACACAGAATTTAATAGAGATAAGATTTCTTACTAGTTTCTCCGGACAACCTTCATACTTGTCTTGTGCTTTAATTCCTTCAGGAATAGGCCTGTTGTCAATTATTTGAAGTCTTGATGTCAAGAAATTAAAGCACAACAAGTAGAAATGTTAGTGCTGGATGATACTGAAGAATACCTGTTAAGAGTAGTCAGAAAAAATAAATCAGTTTGTGTTATATGGACAATTCAAATGAATAATATACAGAATTTAAATAATTAAGGTATAGTTATTTTGTACTTACAAGGCTGGCATCACTTATATCAAGAGAAATTGATTCCAATTGGTGATCAATTGCTCCGCAGAATTCTTTCAAAATGGCCTTTTGGTGATCAATTGCTCCGCAGAATTCTTTCAAAATGGCCTTTGAGTGATCAATTGCTCCGCAGAATTCTTTCAAAATGGCCTTTGAGGCAGCACTTTTACTGCAGAATTCTTTCAAAATGGCCTTTGAGGCAGCACTTTTACTACAGAATTCTTTCAAAATGGCCTTTGAGGCAGCACTTTTACTATAGAATTCTTTCAAAATGGCCTTTGAGGCAGCACTTTTACTATTCTGCAAATTTGTTGCACTTTCCAACGTCATCTGCAAAAATTTGTTTTTTTTTTTTTGTTATACAATGCATTGGTATGAATAAAGGAAAGAAAAAAAAAGTTTAGAGTAAAATGTTTACTTACAAAAACAACTTCTGAGAAGAAAACCCTTTTTGGCTTGTCAATTGATCTTCTCATGTCTAGTAAACTCATCAGTTGGCACCAAATTTGCGCAATGTTGGTAAATACATAACCGGATGCCAATGACATAAAATCATCCCGGTTAGCGACCAAATTGTTTCCTATATAAAGCATATCACTACACAAAGTAAAATATAGATTAATCATAAGGAAATAACATGTTAAGTAATATGATGTATGTCTAGTAAAAGTTATCAAAATGGAACTTACTTCATTGAATATTGACCACCACAAGACAAGAATGCGTAGTCTGAAAAGATTTTTTGTTTAGCTGAAATGTTTATCAGCTTTGTTCTGTTTTGTGCCCAATATGGTGAGCGTAAGGCCAGAGGAAGTTGTTTCAACTTTCTTTGTGGTCTTTTCTTTGTGTGGACATCTTCAATATCCTCTTCAGACTCTGCAAGGATGCTGTGTATACATAGAAATATAATAGTCAATACACAGAATGATAGCATGTAATACACAAAATACTATCATGTAATACACAGAATATATAGTCTAAGTTAATTACAGAATAAAAATTTTAATATACAGAATACACAGAATGAAATGTTAGAATACACAGACTCACTCAATAAGATACACAGAATATAAGCACAAGTATTAGTAAATTATAAAGTGTTATAAGCATAGGTGTATACCTTTCAAATTCAATTTCAGCTGGTGTTTTTGGTGTTGTAGCAGATGGTGTTGTTGGTGTTTCTGTTAGTGATGTTGTAACAGATGGTATTGAAGCAGATGGGGCTACTTGTTGTTGCTCTGTAGGCACTCTAGAAATATTTTCAACCAATGATTCCAACATGGTTGCTATCTCAGGAGATTTTGGAGACGTTGTTGCTTCTTTTTGTTGTTATCTCTGTGTTGGTGGTGGTGGGGTCTTCTCCAGTGAAGGCTGGGCTGATTTTCCTCTTTGTGATCGCCTCCTTGGGGATGAGATTGCTGTTGTTGGTGCATGCGATGTTGCTGCTGGTGATTTTGTTGTTGTTGCTGCGGCATGTGGTGGTGCTGTTGTTGCTGGTGCTGCTGCATGTGATGCTGCTGCTGGTGCTGTTGTTTCTGCTGGTGATGTTGTTGCTGCTTGTGGATTTTCAAAATGTGGTGGTGATGGTGTCGGAGTTAACAGCTGGAAAGAAGGTGCATTGATTTCAGGAGAGATGTTCCTCATGGTTGCATAGAAGGCAGCTTCAAGTTCAGCGACTGCCTCTAAGAAGCTTGGCTCGTTGAAGACATCATCATCTTTTAGCAGGCTCTCGGGTGGGACCGGTGGGGTTGGATTTGGACTTGGTGTTGGATTGACAGTGTGGGAGAAGTTGACAAAAGTGTTCTTTATGATTTCAGCTGCTGAATTGTTGGTTCCAATTCCTGCCATGACTTCTCCAAACTCTGCAATACTGGAAGTCATTTTCTTCAGTGAGTCAGTGACTCGTTGCACAGTTTCAGACTCAATTGGTTTATGAGTCACTTCCTCCTCAGGCATTGGCCTTCTATCGATCACCTTTCCTCTACCATACTTCCCTGGCTTCCTATGCATTGCAAGCGTTGCTTTAATGTCTTTTGTTGTCCATTCTCTAATGGTTGGAGGGTTCTGTGTGAGAACAAGCCCCCTGATCTGGACTCGATCAAGGTAAGAAAGCTTCAAAGAATAAAAAAAAAAAAACAAAGATTAGAACAAACATTTAGTGGTTATGATCTAGGACTTATGGTTTAGTATTTAGGACTATGCACAGAGATATATAAGTGAATACACATAATGAATAACTACAATACACAGAATATACTCAGTAATACACAGAATGTGAACATGAATACACAGAAACTTTCAACAGAGTACACATAGAATACACAGACTCAAGTAATGCATTTTATTCAATAATTTATAGAATTATAAGAATAAGTTAGTATNAGAAAACCCTTTTTGGCTTGTCAATTGATCTTCTCATGTCTAGTAAACTCATCAGTTGGCACCAAATTTGCGCAATGTTGGTAAATACATAACCGGATGCCAATGACATAAAATCATCCCGGTTAGCGACCAAATTGTTTCCTATATAAAGCATATCACTACACAAAGTAAAATATAGATTAATCATAAGGAAATAACATGTTAAGTAATATGATGTATGTCTAGTAAAAGTTATCAAAATGGAACTTACTTCATTGAATATTGACCACCACAAGACAAGAATGCGTAGTCTGAAAAGATTTTTTGTTTAGCTGAAATGTTTATCAGCTTTGTTCTGTTTTGTGCCCAATATGGTGAGCGTAAGGCCAGAGGAAGTTGTTTCAACTTTCTTTGTGGTCTTTTCTTTGTGTGGACATCTTCAATATCCTCTTCAGACTCTGCAAGGATGCTGTGTATACATAGAAATATAATAGTCAATACACAGAATGATAGCATGTAATACACAAAATACTATCATGTAATACACAGAATATATAGTCTAAGTTAATTACAGAATAAAAATTTTAATATACAGAATACACAGAATGAAATGTTAGAATACACAGACTCACTCAATAAGATACACAGAATATAAGCACAAGTATTAGTAAATTATAAAGTGTTATAAGCATAGGTGTATACCTTTCAAATTCAATTTCAGCTGGTGTTTTTGGTGTTGTAGCAGATGGTGTTGTTGGTGTTTCTGTTAGTGATGTTGTAACAGATGGTATTGAAGCAGATGGGGCTACTTGTTGTTGCTCTGTAGGCACTCTAGAAATATTTTCAACCAATGATTCCAACATGGTTGCTATCTCAGGAGATTTTGGAGACGTTGTTGCTTCTTTTTGTTGTTATCTCTGTGTTGGTGGTGGTGGGGTCTTCTCCAGTGAAGGCTGGGCTGATTTTCCTCTTTGTGATCGCCTCCTTGGGGATGAGATTGCTGTTGTTGGTGCATGCGATGTTGCTGCTGGTGATTTTGTTGTTGTTGCTGCGGCATGTGGTGGTGCTGTTGTTGCTGGTGCTGCTGCATGTGATGCTGCTGCTGGTGCTGTTGTTTCTGCTGGTGATGTTGTTGCTGCTTGTGGATTTTCAAAATGTGGTGGTGATGGTGTCGGAGTTAACAGCTGGAAAGAAGGTGCATTGATTTCAGGAGAGATGTTCCTCATGGTTGCATAGAAGGCAGCTTCAAGTTCAGCGACTGCCTCTAAGAAGCTTGGCTCGTTGAAGACATCATCATCTTTTAGCAGGCTCTCGGGTGGGACCGGTGGGGTTGGATTTGGACTTGGTGTTGGATTGACAGTGTGGGAGAAGTTGACAAAAGTGTTCTTTATGATTTCAGCTGCTGAATTGTTGGTTCCAATTCCTGCCATGACTTCTCCAAACTCTGCAATACTGGAAGTCATTTTCTTCAGTGAGTCAGTGACTCGTTGCACAGTTTCAGACTCAATTGGTTTATGAGTCACTTCCTCCTCAGGCATTGGCCTTCTATCGATCACCTTTCCTCTACCATACTTCCCTGGCTTCCTATGCATTGCAAGCGTTGCTTTAATGTCTTTTGTTGTCCATTCTCTAATGGTTGGAGGGTTCTGTGTGAGAACAAGCCCCCTGATCTGGACTCGATCAAGGTAAGAAAGCTTCAAAGAATAAAAAAAAAAAAACAAAGATTAGAACAAACATTTAGTGGTTATGATCTAGGACTTATGGTTTAGTATTTAGGACTATGCACAGAGATATATAAGTGAATACACATAATGAATAACTACAATACACAGAATATACTCAGTAATACACAGAATGTGAACATGAATACACAGAAACTTTCAACAGAGTACACATAGAATACACAGACTCAAGTAATGCATTTTATTCAATAATTTATAGAATTATAAGAATAAGTTAGGCATTTTATTCAATAATTTATAGAATTATAAGAATAAGTTAGTAATTTTATTCAATAATTTATAGAATTATAAGAATAAGTTAGTATTTTTATTCAATAATTTATAGAATTATAAGAATAAGTTAGTATTGCTATTCAATAATTTATAGAATTATAAGAATAAGTTAGTATTGCATACCATTAGTTTATAGAATTATAAGAATAAGTTAGTATTGCATACCATTAGGAAAGTTGCAGGGCCACTGTATGAGGAATCATTGTTTGATTTCCAGGTCTCTGCAATGTCTAGCAGACTCTTTATGGTGTAAGCACACCAATTCATTTCTTTGATTTTACTCACATCTTGCAGTGAGTATAGAATCCTGTAATTGCAGAAAGTGTTCTTGTAACCCCTTATTAGTGTTGTAACCACGAAGATGACAAAGTCACGCTTGAACATGTCACCACTGTCTTGTCTCTCGACAATCTTGTTTAGCATTTCAGTGGTTGTTGGGGTTCCCTTCTCTACCCCCCATCTCAGTCTCCAATCCCTGACCAAAGTGTTGAATCCTTCAGTCTCATTACTAGAAGTGCCCTCTACGACAGGGAGTTTGCCCCGCGGGAGTCCAAGTGTAGACTGTACATCATCCTCTGACAAACACAGCTCATCATCACCATCTCCAATTTCAATGGAGCATCGTTCTATGCCCATTTTCTTTAATATGTGCTTGATTAGCACACCATCACAATGAGTCAGCTTGATGTCCAGTAATGGTCCAAATCCTATATCCTTTACGGCTTGATGCTGATCCTCGGTTAAACTACTGACAAGGGTGAACAACTGCTTAGGAGTTGTTCGAACAGTAAAGTATTTCTTTGTTTTTGGTTTGTCTTCTTCTACTTCCTTCCCCTTCTTTGTTCGTTTTGTTGTAGGCTTCTTTCTCTGTTTTTTTTGCCTGTCTTCTGTTTGTGGAGGCTTCTTTCTCTGTTTTTTTTGCCTGTCTTCTGTTTGTGGTGGCTTCTTTCTCTGTTTTTTTTGCCTGTCTTCTGTTTGTGGTTTTGACGTAGCTGCACTATCTCTCTTTCTCTTTCTTCTTTGTAAGGCAGTTGCCAAGACTTGATCACTTTTATCAGAACTTGACATTGCTGTCACATAATAGAAAAGACAGAATTAACATGCTAGAATACACAGAATGACATGCTACAATACACAAAGTCTTTAACACTAGTACACAGAATTTAAGCCCTAGTATCAATAACCTCAACACAACAATGTGGATAAGATGCTAGAATAAACAGAATCAGTAAGAAGAATACACAAACACATTAACAGGAATACACAAACTCATTAACAAGAATACACATAATATACTTCTCATTATTATCAATCACCAAGAATGTTGGAAACTTGGAATCAACAATGTGGGATGGTAACATTATTGTATACACAGAATGATATGCTAAAATACACAAAGTCTTTAACACTAATACACAGAATTTAAGCCCTAGTATCAATAACCTCAACACAACAATGTTGATAAGATGCTAGAATAAAGAGTCAGTAAGAAGAATACACAAACACATTAACACAAATACACAAACTCATTAACAACAATACACAGAATATACTTCTCATTATTATCAATCACCAAGAATGTTGGAAACTTGGAATCAACAATGTGGGATGGTAACATTCTTGTATACACAGAATGATATGCTAAAATACACAAAGTTGTTAACAATAATACACAGAATATAAACCCTAGTTTCAATAACCCAAATTCAACAATGTGGATAAAATGCTAGAACACACAGAGTTAGTAAGAAGAATACACACACATTAACGCGAATACACAAACTCAATAACAATAATACACAGAATATACTTCTCATTATTATCAATCACCAAGAATGTTGGAAACTTGGAATCAACAATGTGAGAATGGTAACATCCTAAAATGCAGACAATGACATGATATAATACACAGAGTCTTTAACAATAATACACAGAATCTAAGCCCTAGTATCAATAACATAACACAGATGTTTGATGAGGTTTAATATTGAAAATCAACAATGTGGATGATAAAATGCTATAATATTGAGAATCAGTAAATGTTTATGCTAGAATGCGAATGCAAATGCATATGTGATATATATACAAACATTATATTTTTTTTTTTGCACAATGTCGTTGATCAACAATGTTTGTTAAATATTTACCATTTAGTTCCGTGTGTTCTTAATAGTCGATGAAGATGTGTATTTGTTGTTGATTAATGCGTATTTGTCCTGATGTTCTTGAGTTCTGGTGTGAATCGTTTGTGTTTTGCTTGCTTGAGAGTGTTGCTTGCTTGGTGGAAGTGCAGCGGGAGTGCAGTGAGTGGAGCGAGAGAATCGAGAGTCTTGTTAAGGAAGACTCTTCATCGCTTATATACTTTAATTAAAAAAAAAATAAATAACGGTGATTGGATGGACTAAACGGCATCCGTCCCATCACTTAGTGGAACGGCGCCGTTTAGTACCACGGTGCACATTGCTATGTGCACCGTGGTGTAGGGTATAACGATTGTAGGCTTGCATGTAGGCATTTTTTTAGGCTCAAGCTTGAGCCTCAATCATTATTGTGTGGACCATGGTCCACACAACTGTGTGGACCATATTATTAAATAATGCACATTCAATATAAAAATAATGTACATTCAGTATAAAAATAATGTACATTATATTCAGGGGATGTACATTATTTGTGTACTGAATGTACATTATTTTTATAGTATAAAAATAATGTACATTCAGTACAAAAATAATGTACATTTAGTACATTAAAAATGTACATTTGATTATGGTCCACATAGCTGTGTGGACCATGGTCCACACAATAATTTGCCAAAGAGCCTACAGTTGGCCTGGCCTGGCGTGAAGTCTTTTTAAAAGCCTATTTAACATATAGAATTTTAAAAAGGCTTCAAAACAGATGATAAATAGGCTTTGAACCTATTTAAGGCCTCCATTTTTAAGCCCTTTAAAGTATACTGTATACCTGTAAAAAAAATTACAAAAAATACCTAAGTTCAATTGTATTATTATTTGTTATCCTATATAATATCATAAATAATAAACAATCAACTCACATAATTAAGTTGCGATATTTCATTAAATATTATGACAGTAAGAGTAGTTAATAAAAAAATTAAACAATAAGAATACATACAACAGGATTAGCAGGAATGTTTATACTTAAATCATAATATAGAATGAAATTTTGGAGGTGAAGGGTTAGAGTTTGGTAATTATATATACTTGCGATTGTATTGTAAATATAAAAATATATATTAGGTATAAAATAGAATATATATATATATATATGCCAGACTTGTAGGCCTAAAGGCCGAGCCTGGAATATATAGACCTGGCCTGTTTAGTTTAATAGGCTTTTGAAATTGGCTACCTTTTTACTAAACGAGCTAGGCCTAACTAGGTTTTAATTAGGCCGGGCCATAGGCCCATACAAGGGGCTTGGCCTATTCCCATCCTACGCCACATGAAAAATAAAATAAAATTTCTTTTAATTATTTAACAAATATAATGTAATAGAAAAAGGACTTCAAAGACCTTGTGGTCAAAGATTCAACGCCCCCATTGGGGATCAAATTTATGACTTCTCACAGCCATGCCGCTTGACCACAAAATCTTTGAAACAATTAATAATTAATTACTTTATTAATAATATTAAGTTAATGTTATAATATAATATTAACATTTTAAAATTAATTATATTAAATGTCAAGTTATTAATTTAACTTGTTTTACTTGAAGCAATCGATAAAAAATGATAATTGCATATTTTTTTTTACATATTTAATATTTTAATTACACACTTTTTTTTGTTTGATTCTTTTTATTTTTATTTTTTTTGGGAAATGTTTGATTCTTCAATTGCACAAAAATTAAAATTTCAGTTGCTTATTTTACAGTATTTTCTATAATTTGCCGAAGAGTTTGAGACCTAAAGGCTAAAGCCTCAAATCATTGTCCCGACTTGCCTCACATACCACATTTTACACCCGAACTGGAAGAGCGAACCACGGAATCATGGCGCGCAAAAAGCCGCAAGCCAGAAATACGCCGGCGGCGATGAAACAGCCGAAGAAGAGTCCGGGGACTGAAACTCTGGCCGGGAAACGGCTAACCAATGCCGAGCGGTCAGCTTATTTCTCGCGGAGAGAAGCCGCTAAGGTGTTGCGCACCATACTACAAGGAGACGACCGGCGCCAGGCAGTGGGCTCCATCAAGTCGCTGGTGTACGGCCCCTCTGTCAGGAACAAGAGAGCTACTTATGCTCTTGTGTGCCAGACGCTCAAGCGTATGTTAGCGATGCACCCCTAGACCTACGCCCTGTTCCTTGTATTATCATTGTTCATTGAGTTATTACATTTATGGAGTATTTTGCACAAATTATATTGTCAAGTGTCCAAATGTAAGCCTTATACTCTAATTAAATTAAATAAATAAATATAAACAATGTGAATTTTAATCTCCTGAGAAGAATGCTAAAAAGTCAAAGTATTTAGAAAAGGTAATAGTCTTAGTGATTTTAAGTAATTAAAAGGATAATAATGCGTTGATATGCTGACTTGAGTTATCTTGATATTGATAAGTATAGTTTGCATTGATAGGAGATATAATTTCATTGGGAAAAGGTCTTGAGAGTATAAATCACTGGCAGTAGTGAATTCTACTTCTTGAGCTATCAGATTTGTAGCAACTGAAATATCCATTTAGAGTTGGGGGTAATGAACTGGAAACTTAAATCATGTTTGATCCCATGGAGGGATGATTTTGTTTGCACCAGAGCTACTTTAACAACTTGGACAAACTTCAATCTGTAACTCTGTAAGATAGGCACATGCTGCTCCGATTTGAGTTTAAATACAGCTATCTTCATTACTAGCCTTACTAACTGCAGAAGGTTTATTTTTCTCTTTATAATTACTGGTTAATTTCCTTATTTTTGTGGTTGCAGATCTTTCAATAATCAAGGACATCTTAGGGGCATCTAATGTGTTGAACAGTAAATGGAAGGTTAGGCAGCAATTTTATGGTTTTGAATTTGATCTCTAAGGAGTTTCTGTTACTTTTCTCTCCTACCCCCTTGGAAGAGGGAAAAGGAAAATAAAAAAAATAGATGGGACTGTGTTCATACTCCTTTTTATTTTGCTTGCATTTTTTGAAGACTTGGAAGATGCATCTCCTTCAGTAAATTTTTTATCTTGCTTTTTATTTCTCATTTTGCTTGAAATTATATATTGTTTAGAAATGTTCAACGTAGTCAATACATTGCTGCATCAAATTATAGTCTAACAAAAAAAGCTGTCTTTGTTTACTTGCTCAAGTGTCTGTCAGTGACTACTCAAATGAATTCATTCCATTGTTTAATACCAAGGTCATGATTATCATAAATTCCTTCTGTTACACAATACTGGTGTATTGATAATTGATTACGTAGTTTTTCCAGTTTTGTTATCTCATGGTTCATGGTTTCATTCATTTATCTATTAGTCAGATACTCAGATGTTCCATTCATTTAGTGACTTCACTCCTATTGATTATGCAGAGACGAGAAGAGTTAATATACATAGTGACATATGACATTCTGTTTGGACAGGTAACTTCTTCATCTATATTTCATATGAGGTACTTGCCTGCTAGTTTTGAAAAGTTAACTTTGTTGCCAGCAAAACAGGATTTGCAATGACTGTTGAATATTAACTGAATGCTTTCCAAAAAAAAAAAAAAAAACTGAAATGGTTTTACTTTCAAAGTGATAGTATCACAAATTCACAATTCACAAATTATAGTAGCTGCAGTATCAAAAATTATATTTTCTACAGTTATATTTCCTCTATTTGGCAGGTGAAGAATACCAACATTTCAACACATATGAGAAAATAAATATGCAGTTGGGCACTGCCTGTGCGTCAAAGAATCTACAGTGCAAGTAGTCTACATATGAACTAATGTATGCATACTCTGAAATACCAAACAATATCACAATAAGTGGTGAAGGATGAGGTTTAGACTTCTAACTTGAAAGAGTTTCATGGTCATCATTTCAAAATAACCTCTTTAGTCAATTGATTCGAATTCAGTAGCCTTAAATAAATGTTTCCTTCAGTCACTTGAGATGTCTGCCCTGTATTTGTTTTCAAAACTGAAATGTAGATTGCTGTCCTCTCCTTAGAGTTTTGTTTCCCAAACCTGCCTGATACATCTGTAAATTTTGGAATCAATCTGCTTCCATATTTTTACATGTCATTTCACTTCTCAATAGGAGGACTCATTAGCTGGTGATGCTGAAAAGTTTCTCCTGCTCAGAAAGGATGCATTGCAGTTGGCTCTTGCTCAGCTCTTAATAAGAAGGGGAGTCAAAAAAGTGAATGAGCTGATAACTCCTTATAAATCTGGTGAGCATTCTGATCTCCACTGCTGGCATAGCATGAATGATTAGTACTTAGTTGAATCTTTGGATGCTCACGGGAAGAACTGAGAATTGAACTGAGAACTTGGGAACAACTTTAGTTCCTGATACTATCCACTCATTTTTTCTCATAAGAGAATGAATCCATATCTTACTAATTCTCACTCTTAATGCTGTTAATCCTTTGCCTTCTCTTCTTAAATTTTAGCCTCGAATACTAGTTGTGTCCTACATATTAAGTTGACTTCACTTGGTGTGTACACACACACGCATGTCTGTGGGTGTATGTGTATAACTTTTGAATAGAGTGTAGTTATATATCAGCCGATGTAGAGATTGTTATTGACAAATGTCATGGGGCCCGTTGCTTTGTTTTGTTTTGCTGCAGATGCTCAAAAACCTCGTTATGTCCGTGTAAATACCCTGAAAATGGATGTTGAGTCTGCCTTACTTGAGTTGAGGAAACAATATGTGGTATGCTATAGCCTCTATTCTAAATCTAGTACAATTTCATTTGAATATCTGGATATATTTGGGGGGGGGGGGGGGGGGG
>NC_044923.1:11120558-11129433 GCF_003576645.1 Ipomoea triloba | reverse complement strand
GGGGGGGGGGGGGGGGGGGGGTGGTTATTTAGGAGGTTGTTTTGGAGAAGTCTTTATTTTGTTACAATTACATAGTTTAGTTATTTGGAAACTACTAAATAGTTATTTAACTTATTACTTAGTTTAGTTATTAGAAACTAGTAAATAGTTATTTATCTTATTACTTTTAGTCTTTGAATTAGTTTAGATAATTTAGTTATTTGGAAACTATCAAATAATTGACTTATTGACCATTCTTAGTAGGAAATCATTGTATTGCCCTATTAGGCTATTATAAAAAGGGACAATTATTTGCAATTTATGGGAGGCCGGAGGCCTATATTAAATCCTAGTCTAGGGGACAAGGGAGTGTTAGGATCTGAAGCAAACCCAGCTGTTCTTATTGTGCAATATCTGACTATTTGTTCTCTTGTTGTTTCTAGAACCCATAACATTGGTTCTGTTACTAGCGTCATAGGACTCTCACTTCTAGAGATTTGGAATTCAAAGCTCTCAAAGAACCTGTGAATGGGTTGAAGGCTTGAAGCAATGAATAAAACTATAAAAGAGTATGCATACAACTCTTTGGAGAAGGAAAATGCTATTCTCCCCTCTTGAATTTCCTCTCCAATCTTTTCCCTCTTGATGTGACTTCCATTCATTGGGTGCCCATGAATTGGTTAACGCCATCACTAATTAAAAACTAAATTTAGTTAATAATTAAATATTGAAAAGTCCAATTAGATGATGCCACATTTGGAGAGAGTTTTTAGGGAAATATAGGAGGGGTATGTAGCATTGCTCTTTGAAGAATTGGATGAAGCAGACAATGAACTAAAGTAGTTGATAACTAAATTCCTCAAAGACTGGCAAAACTACAGAGGGTGGTGTTACTTCACTCAACGCGGATGATTCATCGTAAACAATGATAGTGTAATGAAATTGGAATTTGATTTTTACTGGACAGACACATGAACTTGTTTGTGGATTATGATGGTATTTTGCCTACCTTTCAATACTGAAACATGAATAGGATATGCTATTCTCTTTGAACTGGATGCTTCTGTATTGTAGAAGTTAGTGAAATTTTGTAATTATTTTGATTTCATTCCCCAATGCATTGTATTATCAGCTATCAAACTTTATTTCCTCTTGAGTCTCTTCCTCATGCTTATATCAAACAGGTTCAAAAGGATGACATGATCCCTGAATTGTTGGTATGTCCACCCGGTACTGACTTGCATGATCATCCTTTTGTACAAACTGGAAGCATCCTTTTGCAGGTACCAAATCCCATTTCTGTTTTAGTGTTCATAGTTCTGAAGTTCTTTAGGACAGACAATTATAATGAAAAAGGGTTCATAGTATATTAACTTATAAATAACAAATGATTTTCATAATGTATTCATGATAGAGGATACAAGTTTTTTATGCAGACAGCTGATATTACATGTCTGTCTGTCCTAGGGCAAGGCAAGTTCCATGGTGGCTGCATCACTGGGACCTAAACCAGGATGGGAGGTAATTAGATAAAGAGAAAAGAAAGCTGTGATACATATTGCAGTCACTGTCTCACTTACATTCTAAACCTGATTAACCCATAAGTTTGGTCATTCTTGTGAAGGTCATTGATGCCTGTGCTGCACCTGGTAACAAAACTGTCCACCTTGCTGCTCTTATGAAGGGACAGGGAAAGGTTATTGCTTGTGAACTTGATAAAGAAAGGTTTAAACGTTTAAAAAACACAGTTAAATTGGCTGGGGCAGCTAGTATCCTTTTATATTGTTACATCCTTTACCTTCATACACTTTGTTTACTTTTGTGCAAATTACTTTTATCTTCAAATCTCTCTGTTTGTGTTGATTAGAGATAACAATTGGCCACACATTTTACTGATGTGCAATTGTATATTTATAGGTTGCCCTTTGTTCTTTGTTACTTCTCCCATAACAAATTCATTATGATATGTAAACTTAACTCACTCTAGATGTGCAAGTTATGCATGAGGACTTCCTTAACTTGAATCCGGAAGATCCATCATATTCAAAGGTAATGCAGTTGTCAAGTAATTTTGTACGTAATATATGTGTGTGTATATATATATATATATATATATATATATATATATATATATATATTGGTGTTTATTACTTTATTTATTTAGTAGAGAGATATAACTAATTATTTCTTTAAACTAACTATTTAGATGGCATGTAAAGTAGCTTGTTAGATGGGGTGGTGGTTTCTATGCATACGTCATGCATTACAACCTATTAAGGACTGGAAAAGCTAAGCTTTTGCAACCAATTACAATTTTAGCCAATTCTCAAATTTGGTCAAAATTGACCTGAACTAGCTTTGTAGTCATCTTATTTTTACCCTTATATTTCTAAAATCTTCCTTCTATCTGAAAAGATTTCTTCAATTGCTACCACCTAGACAACCATAGGTTGGGCCATGATGGGTTGCCTTTTGCTGATTCTTTCTATGATGAATGTAATTGACAATTGTTATATCGTGGACCCCGGTGGTCTTGCAAAATGGACCCTGATACAGGCTCATTTTTAGTATACAGTGGGTTTATTTTTAGTGTACTACAGGTTCATTTTTAATATAATGCGCAGGTTCACTTTTAGTGTACCACAAGTTCATTTATAGTATACTGTAAGTTCAGTTTTTGGACTAGGGCCCACGATATAATTTGCATGTAATTGAGGTATGGTTAGGGATGTTGAATCGCTTGCCTGTGGTTAATCTGTTCCATTAAGTAATCTTTACTTTTCTTCCTACCACTACCACAGCTGTGCTGCCTAACCTCTTTGCTGCCTTCCCTACCCAGAGCTTCTGAAGTCTTTTTCAACTGTACTAATAGCAAGCCTGTCAATGAAAATTTCTCTCCACTGATGTCTAAGAATTGATTAGTAACATCTCTTTCAGAAGAGAAAGGGTTTTGACTGAGCCGCTATTTGAAATGAATCTTGAAATCATCTTCTTATTTAATATCAAAGTTTGCATCTACAGTGGCAGCTGAAAGAATAAAATAAGCCTTAAGGTCAGAGCTATGGTGGCAGCACAGCATGGTTATGCTCCAGACCCAAACAAATTTACTGTTCTGTATATTATAACAAAATTCCATTAGGTTTGCTTATTGTTTGGGTTAAGGGGCCCAGAAAACTACTTCTAATGTTCCAGGGTTCAAAAAAAATTTATATCAATGTTTAGTGGATGTGCGAACATTTAAGCTAAAAGTTTCGGCTAAAATTACAACTGGGTTGCAGAGGTTTTTCTATTTTTTAGTAAATAGATCTTAGGTTAATAACTTAATATTCTAAGGTTTGATTTTTAAATTGATTTAGAATCTCACAGAAATTTCTATATTTTGAGAAGGAGATGTCAGATTTCTGTAATATGTCAGATTTTTAAAATTAGACCCAGAGCTTAAAAGGTTAAGTGCCTCAAAATTTATCATCTTTATATCAATAGAAAATTAGCAAACTATCAGTATTAATTTACACTGAAGTACTAGTTTATACCCTTTTTAAGTAAGCTGTCACTTTCAGATTAATGATCATTCATTTTCCTTTGCATGTGGTCATATTATGCTTGTATGCTTCTCATATGATGCTCTTATATACTCTTCTTTTCTTTGAAACTAACTTGTTACAGGTTCGTGCTATACTTTTGGATCCATCTTGCTCTGGATCTGGGACTGCTTTTGATAGGTTGGACCACCTTCTCCCATCAGCCAATGCAGGTAACAAAGAAAGTGATGAAATGCAAAATAAAAATATAGCATAAATATGATCCATCGGGAATTACAAATGTACAAATAGCTCGTAAAGTTGCTGCATCAATTTAAGAATTTGACCTTAAACTTGATAAAAATTAAATATAGTGTCTATTGTCTGAATAAGAGGATAACATTACTTGAACTGCTCACACTTTTACTACAAAAGTTAACGCTAACAAACTAGGACATCAAATTTGGAGTCATGGAGTGTATGAGAGGTGTTGTTGTAAACACTTGTGGCCTTAAAATTTGGTTTCTAGTTTGTAAACCATGCCCCCAACATTTTTGTCGTCATGGAAATACATAATATTAAATTATTAATATCTCAGTTTCATCAACAATTAACATAAATGGATATGGCATGATTTGTATGCCAGATTTCCAAAGGAATGATCATGAGTTATATCTTTTTGGAGATAAGTTGATAGCAGTTTGCATTAGTTGTTGGACTAGTGCATATATATTTTTTAAAAGGAAAATGCTTCTCACATCTCCTAAATTTCCCCTCCCATATTTCCCCTCCTGATGTGGCTCATAATCATTGGGTGCCCATGAATAGGCTAACCAACCACTAATTAAAAAAAGAAATTTAAACCAATCAAAGGATACCAAGTCAGGAAGGAAAAAATGTAACATTTTTTAGCTGTTAGCTAATTGACTCCTTAAAATGACATAACGACATCATTGTTATCAAGGCATCATCTAGGCAATGCCTAGGTGTCCGGTTGGTGGAGACCGGACGCCTAAAACACTCCCAAGCCCTAGTCAAATGCTTCTGCCTTGTTCGACTTCGAAGCTCCAGTGATTCGCCTGCCCTCGCAGCCTCGCAGCGCTGACTCTGCCCTCTTAGGTAGCCTCTTCTTTCTTCCTTCTTCCTTCTTGGCCGACTGGCCATTCTTTTTTCTTCCTTCCATTTCTTTTTTCTTGGCCGACTGGCCATTCTTTCTTTCTTCCCATTCTTTTTTTCTTGGCTGGCTGTCCATTCTTTCTTCTTTCTTCTTTCTTCTTTCTTCCCATTCTTTTTTTTTTCTTGGCTGGCAGTCCATTCTTTTTTCTTGGCTTCTGCCCTTCTGAACTTCTTTAATATAGGGAAGGGTTCAGGTGCGGGGAAGTGTTCCCGTGCGGTTGTGCAGTTGTGCGGTTATGCTCCTTAAGTATTACAATGGCACACCTTAAGTACACAAACCACGCACCTTAAGCACACAAACAAAGCATCTTAAGTACACAAACCACGCACCTTAAGTACACAAACCACTCACCTTAAGTACACAAACCACGCACCTTAAGAACACAAACCACGCACTTAAGGTTTTAAAATGGTGCACCTTAAGTTTCAACAATTCACGCACCTTAAGCATACAAATCACGCACCTTAAGAAGGAAAACAATGCACCTTAAGAAGGAGAACTACGCATCTTAAGCTTTAAGTTCACTCACCTTAAATTTCACAACTGACGCGCCTTAAGCACACAAACCACACACCTTAAGAAGGAAACTACGCACCTTAAGAAGGAAAACTATGCACTTAAAGCCACCGCACAACCGCACCGGAGAAGGCTTACCGCACTAGAACACAATTCTATATATATATATATATATATACTCATCGCCTAGGTGGTCGGTAGCATCTTGCCTAGAGAGTCCGCTTGATAACCATGAAGGACATCAATATGTTTTGTTATTATTAAGTCTTATTTTTTATTAACTATTCTTTTTAACTTTTTTGGATACTAAAGTAAGTAAATAAATAAAAATGTGTGTGCGTGTATCTCAAAATAGGTCAATTGCAAAAAGTACTTATATTAAAAATTACATAGTATTGAATTGAAATATGGTAAAAGGATACACACATGCCTTTCATCTCATTTTATATGTTTGGTTAAGTTAATAAGGGTAGACTAAGCTATGTAGCAAAAAATCAAAGAGATGGGAAACGCGGAAATGGGGAAGTGGAAATTTCCAAAGATGTAGGAAATGAAATAGGGAGAATGTGCAAATATAAAAACTATACGCGTACATTACAAATATTTGCTCTTAAATATGTGTAAATATTTATTATTTATTAGTTTCATACTTAAAAGTTATGCACTAATAAATAGTTAAATACTACAAATTCACTGAATCAATTGAAGATAGGAATGCATTTTCATTTTTTATTTTATTTTATTTTTTAAATTACAAAACACGTCTGAAGCATTTAGACAAGTTTTTGAGAGTTTCTGTCGAAACATTTCCATATGTGGAAATGCTACCCCTAGAGTTTCGGTGTTTTGTGCTCCATAGGTGTCTCAAGCTATTTCCAACTCATTCTTTTATTATTTAATTTAGTATTTGTGAATACTAAATTTATATATTTAACTAGATTAAAAGTTTTTAAGGATAATATTCAAATAAGCACTCAAACTATTGGCAAAACAACAATAAACAATTAAGCCTTCAAATTTTAGAAAGTTCCAAATGCACATCCAAACTCACAAAATAAAATGCAATTGGTGTTGACATGGACTTACAAAAGAAAGTCACTTGCTATTTAAAACATATGGAGTATCTACCAAACACCTATATAACTATATTAGCTTTTTGGTGGTAAATATTTTGATCATATAATTTTCTTATCCTTTGGTGATTTTCTTTTTTTGAGAATACCCTTTGGTGATTTTCTTAAAACTTCTATTTATCCAAACTATTCTTTTTCCCTCAAAGGTGCTCATGATGGTTTTGACATGGATAGACTACAAAAGCTTGCAAATTTCCAAAAGAGAGTTTTGGAACATGCATTGCGTTGTGAGTTTCTAGTTTGTTTATAATAATCTTCATTCCTACTGCTTATTTGTTTATTATCATTGGGGAATGACTTGTATCCTTGCTTTTCTGTAGCATAATTTCTAGAATGATTATGCTCAATTTATTCCCATGATAGGATAGACAAGTGAAGTGTTTTTGTTCTTGTTGCAGTTCCAGCAGTCGAGAGAATTGTTTACAGTACCTGCTCTATCCACCAAATTGAGAATGAAGATGTTATCAATTCTCTCCTACCCCTTGCCACATCTCATGGATTTCAACTGGAAAAAGTTTTTCCCCAATGGCCTCGTCGTGGTTTTCCAGTTATGGTTGGATGTAAGTGTTCTAATCTAATATTATCATGGAACTCGAAAGCAAAAAGGTTTGGGTTTTTTTTTTTTTTTTTTTTTTTTTTTTGTTTTTTTAATTTACATTTATTAATAGAGATTATTAGAAGATTACTTGTGGTTTTGCCTAGTTACAGTATGCATTGAAGCAGGTGCTGCATTTTGGGGATTTATCTTTCTGTTAATTGTTGTATTTACACTTGGGCAAAAAGTCCCTTTTGCTGCATCTGATAATCAACTTGACCTAATGTGGTACTCCCTTCTGCAAATATGCCATGTAGGCAGGGTATATCTTTAGGGTGAATTTGTTGCATGTTGATACTGTAGAACTTGAGAGAATAATGTGTATTCGTATATTTCTCAAATCAATAGAACTGTACAGACTACCACTACTTATACAAAATAGAGGAAACCCTAATGGGCTTATCTATAAACGGGCTTTAGGGTTTAACACAAACTAATGAGTTACCATATCCCTATAATGCTGCATCACGGCCTTTTTTCTTTTGTTTTTAATTTAATCTACTATGCTGAAAGTGCACTTGCAATTTACTGAAACCTTGTCTGTTTTCAGCTGAAAATTTGCTGCGAACTGACCTGGTCAAGGACAAAGAAGGCTTCTTCATTGCTTTATTTTCAAGGGAGGGAAAAGATCGTTCTGTAAAGTCCATGCGGATGGAACGAAATGCTTCTCTTCGGAATAGACTGAGGGCACGGAGACATTTGAATTTGTTCTTCCTCAAAATGTTTAGAACGATATGGTATGCAACTTAACAGTACTAGTACTAACAACTAATTGCATGCTGTTGAAGTTAGTGTTGTATACAGAGTAATTATTATTTACTTATTTCGTACTCTTTTAGTACTTTCAAAAGTAAACTTTCTAGGAATCAAATTTTTTTGGTCAAGCTGTCTCTGCTTTAGTTCTTAGGTGAGTTTGTTGTGCGATTTTCTTCCTTTTTCTACTTCTAACTACTAAACATAGATTGACCACTCTGACTGTTGGAGCATGAAAATTTAATTGCCAGGTATAGCTATTTCATTTATGATGAACATTTAGTTTGCTATGATAGCTAGCTTGAAACAGGTTCTATCTAGATTTTTTTTCTCGTTAAAATGTTTTTAGTACTGTTCTTGTTTCCGAGTTCTTATTGAGTTTTGATTGTATGTTTTTCCAAGTTCCTTGTTGTTATGCCGTGAATTTTTGTTTCAAAATAAAAATTGTTAAGAGAATTGAAACTGTGTTATTGATGGTTATGGAAACAAGGTTACCAAAAAAAAAAATTTGTTTGTAATCATGCAATCAAATTGATTATTGTTATGTCACCATTGTCACCAACGTATGAATGAGCAAGAATTTTTGAGAAATCAACTACTAGAGGTCAGGTCTGGGATTTCTGCCTTGTTATCAAAAAGGGAGTTGGGTGCCTTTCCGTCTATAATATTAGCTTTCCTACAATTCCACTTTTTTGGGCAGAAAATCTCCCAACTTTTTGTTCCACGCTTTTAGTAAAATTGAAATATCCGTGAAGATGCGGAGTACCAACGGCTAGACGGTAAGATCCCGTGGGATTTACCCAATAGATAACCATCCAATATATCGTGGGACCTCTGGAACGATAGATTTCACATTTTGTAGGTAAGAACAAGTAAAAGGATGGACTGGTGATTGGTGAGTCAATCTAATGTGGGCTAAGATTTATTTTTAAATGTTTGACGAGTGTATGATGTATGGAGGCAATTTATATCATGGACCAAGGTTTACATAGTATTATAGATTATGGATTGAAACAATAAGGTACATAATTCATATTTGTAAGGTAAAAAATATCATAACATAACACAAAAAATCATACACAACATAGCATTATGGACCAAGTTCGATTGAAAAGACTAGGTACAAAATTCATATTTGTTGGTGGGGTAATTGGAGTTGGGTCCAACTTTATTTATTTTAGGTTGGGGGGGGGGGGGGGAA
>NC_044923.1:11119864-11120348 GCF_003576645.1 Ipomoea triloba | reverse complement strand
TTTTTTTTTTTGGGGGGGGGGGGGGGGGGGGTAAGCCCAAAGAAGAGGGGTGTAAGACAAGAGTCAGGGTGGTGCAAGACAGGCCTAGAGGGAGGAGGGGCGCAAGCTAGGAAGCGGGATGGTGCAAAAGAGAGCCAGAGGGAGAGGCGGGGCGCTACCCATCGCCACTGCGCTATGGGGGGCGCTGTCTCCACCCAAGGCTGAGGCATCCTAGGTAGGTCGAGTGCGTCCTTGGTGCCTTGGCGGCGTGGCCAGTCACATCGGGTGGCGGCTGGTCGTGCTGCCATTTGGGGTGACCCGGTACGGCCGCCTGTCGAGGCCAGTGCGTGTTTGCTTTGCCGTGTTTTTCACAGAGTTGGCGGAAGGTCTTGGGTACGTGGAGCTTGGTGGATCGATAGGGAGTTGAGACAGTTGCACGACAAGACGATGTGGGACGTGTGTTTGGTAGGGGTTGACACCGTCTAGAAGAGGGGGGGGGGGGGGG
>NC_044923.1:11114581-11119809 GCF_003576645.1 Ipomoea triloba | reverse complement strand
GGGGGGGGGGGGGGGGGGGGGCGGGAGATCTAGTCCATGTAGGCTCAAGACACGATCTACCTGTTAGCTCAATGGTTTAGGTATTCTTCTCCCTGCTGGTGTGCCGAGGTTCAAGTCTTGGTGATAACATCATTAGGTTATTTTGTTATATTTTTTCATTAGTCCTTCAATTATTTATTTATTTATTATTTTGGGATGTTATTTTGGGTCTGCAGCTTTGGGCTTTGTACAAATTCTTTTGGGCGTCACGCCCTAAGTAATAATACAATTATTATCATATCTTGTTTGATATTATTGCACTCGGTTTATGTTGGACCTAGTCCCGATAAAAGTATCATTAGCGGCATGCGGCATCGGTGGGGATCGCCACAAAAAGCATACGTTCCTAGTCTCTATCAGTTTTTGTATAAGCTCGAGTACGCCAGAATGGCCGATTCGCAAAGTATAAACTCACCCCGTAGGACTAATGAGGAGATACGAAACAAAGCTAGGCAGGCCCCGCCCCATTTTGGAGGCAGATGTGCTCCCGTTAGGATAGCAGGAGCTGGTAGGGGAACCAAGAGAGCCTACTCTACCCCACCGGAGGTAGAGGCACCCCCCGTATATCACGGAGTCGCCAATGTGGTGAATGGACTTCCATGACGAAACCCCGTGACCCTACTCCCTAGCAAACTTAGGGGTAAGCCACGCTCACCCTAGGCCGAGGATAACGTGAGACGCAGGAGGGGTCCTTAGGCCCCCCTCGAAGGTGAGAGCACGTATTGTACCTTGATGGCGAAAAGTCAGAAACACTTCACGCATCTCACCACCGTGAAGCAAGAGGCAGACGTGGAGAATATAGATGATAAATCCGCTATCGTTATGTTTATAAAGGCTCTAAGGACAGGGGAACTCTACAAGACGTAAAACTCCGAGTACATACGCCGCCCTTAAGGTGAAGGCAGACAGATATGCAGAGGTCGAAGAAGCAAACCGACTCAAAGGAAGTGGGGAGGAGAACCCCGCGAAGAAACCCCAAGTAGAGGAACCCGTCAAGAAAAAAGTTATGAGCCCGCCAATAGAAAAGAATTCCTTGGGTAAGGGGAAAGTTATACCTAACAGTGTCCCCAAAAATCCCATGGGAGTCCAAAGGGTACCACCTCCTTGGGCCCCTTTTCCTCCCGCGAAAGCCCATTTTACAACCCCTTTCACCCCCCTTAAAGCACATCCTAGTGAAATACTAGCATATTCGGAGGAATGCCAAGTTGTTAAGGCTTCCGATTAGCGCGGTTATGTGGCGGTCCCCGACCAGGGGAAGTATTGCCAATTCATTGCCGATATAGGCATAACACGAGTGAATGCCAAGCTTGGCAAAAGGAGATAGAAGCTCTCATTCAGTCAGGCCAGCTGGGAAGTTTCATTGATTGGAATAGAATGCATCAAGGGAATGTGTGGAAACGAGAGGTGGCCGAGTGCCATAGCCACCCTACTCCGCCCAAAGACAAATCTGCCAAGGAAACCGTATAGATAAGGACAAGCGTCCGGTCATAAATGTAATTTTTGGAGGATGGTATTCTGTAGGAGGCGATGAAGAATATGTGGAGTCAGTGGAAGAACCTCCTGTCTCTAAGAGGCAGCGACGAGAAAGTATTACCATTTTAGCAAGGTTGAAAAAATCGCTAGGCGCCCCCTAGGCGTCGATTTTTCGGCGCCTAAGCGCCCAATTTAATTATTATTTTTATTTATTTATTTTTTATTCTTAATTGTAATTGCCATTGCAATTGGGAAGAACACAAAACTTCTCTCTCGACAAAACCTCGGAAAGACAGATAACGTAGTCGAAATCGTCGTCATAGTTTACGCCTTCGAATCTGCTTCCTCCAACTAGATCTGAAATCCAACAAGATCTACGAATCTGCTCCCTCCATTGCCTCCAACCATTGCCTCCAAGTCTGATATCCAACCAAATCTGCGAATCTGCTTCCTCCATCGCCTCCAACCATCGACGATCGCAACTATCCATCGCCGGCTGCCAATCTGATTCCAGACCGGCGACCATCTCCAACCATCGCCATTACACTTATATTGTTCATAATCAAATTAGGCATTTATTAAAGTACCATATATTTCGTTTATTTATAAATACTACTATAAGCGATTTACCTTTAATTAAATCAGTGATTAATGAATGTATTTTGTAAAGAGAACTGAAATCCTTTGAGGAATGTTAAGATAGTATTTTCAATTTAATTATGTTATAAGAAAAGAAGTTAAAATTGATGAACTAATAAAAGTAAAAGGATGAAATGGTGAGTCAATCTAATGTTAGTTAATAAGACGGTTTTTTCTTTTCTTTTCGTGTATAACACGTTACAACG
The DNA here is from genome assembly GCF_003576645.1 of Ipomoea triloba. Lineage (NCBI taxonomy): Eukaryota > Viridiplantae > Streptophyta > Magnoliopsida > Solanales > Convolvulaceae > Ipomoea > Ipomoea triloba. The sequence goes on along the minus strand of NC_044923.1, from coordinate 11,117,452 downwards.
TATGAATGTGCAAGAATTTTGAAGACATCAACTAGTAGATGCCCATTATGCGATTTATCTCGTCCACCAATCTTACAAAAAAGAAAGTTGAGAAGCTTTAAATTTTTTATTCAAACTTTTGATATTGTGGTACTTTTGGAACGACGGATTTTACATTCTGTGAGTAAGAATAAGTAAAAGGATGGAATGGTGAGTCAATCCAACGTGGGCTAAGATGTTTTTTTTTTTTTTTTTTTTGGAAATTTTTGTTTGCATGTTTGACACGTGAATGACATATAAATGCATAGGGAGAACCGATGTCGTATGTCTTTAATTTCTTTTAAAAATATTGACAACGTCGATTTTTACCATAAATTGACGTCGTAAATAATATACATTATTTTTGTTGGTCCCGGTGGTAGAGGTGTGAGTCTAGAAGAGGGGGGGGGGGGGTTGAATAGACTCACAGGGATTTTGAAAATTTTTTGATTAAAGGTAATAACGCAGCGGATAAAAAGTTATAGCAGATTTTAGGTTTACTTTGCACAAGGAATTTATCTATGAAAATTTTAGGTTTGAGAGTGGCATGCAATGCAGTACGTAAAAATAATAAAGGAGAGAGAGATTTTTATACTGGTTCGGCTGTTAACAAAGCCTACTCCACTCTTCTTCACAACTCGTGAAGGTTTGCACTATTTTCTCCTTAATAGTACAAGTCTCCTTTACAACGTGCTCCTTTGATCACTGAGCCCAGCAGCCACGTTTGATCAGGTCTTTCAACTCCTTCAAAGTTTACTCCGTCTCTTTCTACTTCACTAGTAGAGATGATTGAAAATGGTTGAGAGTGTTTTCCCCAACTTTGAGATTCTTGTGCTTGAACTTCTTGATTTCAACACTTAAGCTTCACAAGATCTCTTTTATGGTCTGGATAAAACTTTTGAGCTTTTGAATATTTTTGACACACAGGAAGTAATATTGCTTGCTAATATCTTTTTCGCTTTTTCAACCTTGTTCAAGTGAGATGGGACAAGGGTATTTATAGGTGGGAATTTTCAGATCCGTTGGAGGGAATCTAAAAATTCAAACCTATTGTCCAGTGTGTAATATCCAATGGGTAAAGATTGACCTTTTCAGAATGTCAGTACTCTTCTAGCCGTTTGTTCACTTTTATGCAAGGACAATTTGTCTTTTGTCTCACAAAAAGGTGACAATCATTAAATTCTCCTTGGGATTATTGCCTAGGATCCATTTTGACATTCAGGTTATACCAACCTCAAGGCTATAGATAAGACAACTTTCAGAGAATGTCTTGGCCTTAGTTACTCGTGAGAATGATTGACCTTATCATTCCCATCAATCTCCTCGAATCAATCACCTTTTGATTGTTCGATTTCAAGAGTTCGACCCTTCTATTTTTCGGCCTTAAGCATTCTTAGTTTTCAGTCTTCGGTTCTTCAAGTCTTCGTGTCTTCAATCTTCAACCCTTCGTAACTTCAAGTCTTCGGCTTAAGAACTTTTATTTGAATACTTGTTCCAGAATGTCGACAAGTCATTCCTTTAAGGGTCAGAGCTCGTCCACTGACTAAGACTAAGACAAGAATACGTCCTTCTATGCTTATAAAAGACAAAGTAAGAAATGAGGGGAGGGGTCTCCTCAGGTCTTTGGTATCATCAAAATCAATGGTTCGTGGTTCCTAACAATTTCCCCCTTTTTGATGATGCCAACACCTTATACTCGCACCATTCGGCTTTTTGTATCCATAAAGAATTTATATTATCATAGCCGAATAGTTGGAGATTAACAAAGCATAACTGAGGAGTAAAGGTTCTAGATAAGACACACACACACGTGAATCCCAAAGACTTGTCTTTTATTTAATCATAAGAAACAGACATTACAAAAATATAACAAAGCAAGTAAAAACGAGGACTGAAAATCATATTTTCTCCTCTTGGCCAGTCTTTTTCTCATTCAGCTTCTTCAACTTCTCAGCTTCTTTGAGTTGAATCATGTCGTTGATTTCTTTTCTTGCTTTAACAACATTGAGCCCTTCAATCTTGTATGCATAGTGTTTGTTGAGTTTAATTAAGCATTAGGTAATTCTGAGTCACTTCACCAAGATTTTCTCCTTGTACGATTCGCCATTTCCACCATTGGATTAACTCAGGAGCATTCATTCCATCTAAAAAGCTTTGTCATGTGCCTCTACTAGCTGATGGCTACAAAATTCTTGCACATTCATACATTGTAAACACATCAAACATGCAAAATAAACGTTTTAGCCCACGTTAGATTCACGCACTATTCGAACCTTTTAATTACTTGTCCTTACCCATAGAGTGTAAAATTCATCGTTCGAAGTGTCTCACACTATCATAAGTTTGAATAAAAAATTTGAAGGTTCTCAGTGTTGCTTTTCGTAAGATTGGTGCATGAGATAAATCGCAAGATGTGTTTGTACTAGCTATGACTTCAAAATTCTTACACAATCATACGTCGTACACGTGTCAAACATGCAAAATAAACGTCTTCGTGAAATACATTCATTAATTATTCATTTAATGTTAAATCATTTATAATTTTATTTATAAACTAATTAACCAAATATTGGGTATTGTAATAAATGCCTAGAGAGATTATGAACATTACTAAGGGTGTGTTTGGAAATCTAGAAAATAATTTTTTGAAATCATTTTTCGAGTTTTCAAGTGTTTGGTTAAATGGGAAAAATGAAAGTCAATGGATAAAATAGGGGTGTAGTCAATGGAAAATAGATGTGATTTTTTAGAGCAGCCAATCACTCTCGTCGTTGTCACAACCACCACCCACCACCATCACCACCACCCACAACCACTAACCACCACCCCCACCACCACCACCACCACCCACCC
>NC_044923.1:11106834-11114394 GCF_003576645.1 Ipomoea triloba | reverse complement strand
CCCCTCACCACCACTCACCACCACCACCACCCACCAACCACCTCCCACCACCCACCACCCCCACCATCACCCACCTCTACCCTCACCACCACCATTGCATATTTTAAATATTTTATAAAATTATAAATAAATATGGTCATTTTTCAAAAAAAGAACCAAACACACCAAGACAATTTTCTACAATGCAACCAAACACTGGAAATGAAAATGTTTTCTAGAAAATGACTCATTTTTCAGAAGTCATTTTCCTGCTTTCTAAACACACCTTAAGTGTAAAACAAATGAAGTACATTTTTTGGATGTAGCCCAGGATTTTCACCATCGGACACAGTGACTAATCCCCTCGCCGGATTGTAGGCACAAATGAAGTACATTAATAATTAATAGGCCTGCAGAAAAAAAATAATAGTGAAATTATAATAGAAAAAAAGGCTGTAAAATAATTAATAGATTATGAATAAAGAAGAAATATAAAATCAGAAATATATTTTAAGTGTAAAAAAAAAGTGAGTATATAAATAACTTAGCAGAGAAAAGAAAAAAGAAGGGTTAAATCAGACAACATTTTGTAATTGTACAATGAAATAAACACAACATACAAACTAATTAACATTGTAACAAATTTTACTAATACATTATTATTTTTTTTATAATTCTTGTTAGAGTTTATTATCAATACTGGGGCTTTTTAGACCAGGTATAATCCAAAAAAAACATTTGCGCTATACCAAGTGAATTTCATATCTAGATAAAATTTTAACATTTGATTTACATTTTCATTTAAATATATCATTATTGAAAAATTAACTATATATACGAGTAACTAATCAATTTAAGTTTTGAGTTTTCGTTTAAATTATTTATATAAAACTCACTCTATATAAAAATACATATTTAAACTATTAAAAAAGGTTAGCAAATGAAGAATGAAATCGGCCGAAAAGTGCCTATGGCAAGTACACAGAATGAAAAAAGATCTTAACATTATATGCTTTTTCTTTGGAAGCTATTAAAGGAAAATTTACTTTTTAAGAATAGACTACTGTGAACAAATGGATTCATGCATGGAGTGAATTTGCAAAGACAAATAGTTGTGTGATATCGTCTCAGTGTGAAATGGGTGAAGACGAAAATGTAATACTTATATGTACAAATATAATACTAATTAGGAATAAAATATTTATTACTTATCTGAGAAAATGTAATATTTTTAAGAGAAAATGTAATACTTTTACATTTTAATTTAAAAGTATTACATTTTTCCTCAAAATATTATATTTTCACTTTAAGTAATAAACACTTGTCAACATTGCTTATTAGGAAAATTTTAATACTTTTACATCAAAATCTAAAAGTATTACATTTTTCTTTATAAGTAACAAATATTTTATTTATGATTAGTACAGAGTATTACATTTGCACATATAAGTATGACATTTGCATGTTGAGTCGACCTGCTAACCTGATCCGACTTACGGATAAGAATCATTGAGACGGTCTGACACAAGTGTGACTCATTTTTAAAAAGTCTTTAGTTGCATACAAAAAAGTGATGATTGAATTGACATAATCCGATAAGTCTTAAATGACTACCATAAAAAGAAAAAAATAATATCTTGTTTCTGCTTTCAAGTATATATGCATTGAGCATGTTATGTCTCCAAGGAGAAGAAATACTCTTCCCCATGGTCCATGGGGATATCCTTTTATAGTTTTATACAGTCCACTTTGCAAATCCCTTGCATTGTGCAAAAAGGCATTACCCGATATCCATAATTTACAGCCCCTTTGCCACATGCCTATCCCAAAGGTTGAATCCCCAACTCTATGTGGTCACATCTTGACTCAATAGAACATTTGGAAGTTCTTTGCTTCAAACTATATATACTTTTGGTCTCTGATTTATAATAGTTTTATTTTATAAATTTCACCTAAAATAATTTTTTTTATTCGTTCTGATTTTATACCTTCTAATGCTCACCTGTTATCTGACAATAAAATCTTTTTTATTCATTGAATGCAGTTGATTGACTAACCACATTTATAATGTTCATAATCTCAATAGGCATTTATTAATACCCAATATTTGGTTAGCTTGTAAATACAATTAGAAATAATTTACCATTAAATGAATAATTAATGAATGTATTCCATAAAGACGATTGTTCAGATAGTATTTTCAATTTGATTGTTTTTTATTTTTTTTTGGAAGGAGAATTATCGCCATCTACTAGTTGTCACACTCTGTGAATCACATAACAGAAGATCATGTACGCCGTTTGGAGGACTGTCCAGAATGCTTGTATCCCAAGGAGCATCATGACCCATGATTTCAATTTGATTGTGTTATAAGAAAATAAGTGAAGAACACAATTATGAGATTTAATTTGATTATCCCTTTAATTTAAAAATCTTATTCACTAAATAAAAACGAGTATCATTCCATCTTATAAGTAATATGATTAGTGTTTTTAGATTTTTATTTTGATTTTTTGTTCATATTGGTGCTTTAGATGTCATTATATTATAATCAATTGCCTTGATTTTTTGTTTTTGTATTTTTAAAATATTTATTCCTATTATAAGGTTATACATAACCAAGCATGTAATCAGTTCAATTGCACCCTACTACCAAACATGCAAAAAATATTTTCACCAAACCCATTAACATTACAAGTATTTGGGATGTGTTTTGGTTGACAGGGTTTGGTATAAGGTATGGGTATCAAAGTGATTGTTATTGTTTGATTGTCAGGTTTTTAGAATACTACTATGGGTTTGGAATACCCATTAATTGAAAAACTCATACCCTTATTACATAAGGATTTCATTTCTCTTCCTCATTTCCTCCCCAACTATTAGTAATCATTCTCATTCCACCCTACTACCAAACATACGAAATACTTTCACCAAAACTCATTATCCTTACCAAATATTTCATACCCATAGCGATTCCGATTCCGATTCCGATTCCCAGGTGCGAATCAAACACACCCTTGGTTCCATTATAATTTCAATTTCCATGTGGGAACCAAACACATCCTTTATCTCTCAAAGTTTTTTTTTTTTTTTTTTTTTTTTTTTTTTTTTTTTTTTTTTTTTTTTTTTTTTTTTTTTTTTTTTCGTCTGCATTTTTGGTGTGTTGATTTGTCTTTTGTGATAAACGTACACTGAGAATTGAAGGAAGAAAGTTGGAATTGACAACTAAAATAGTACATACATCTCCGAAGTGCTTATTCTGAAAGGACATTCTGGAGTAAGAGAAAGACTTGAGAATGAGAAAGAGTAGGAGTACACTGAATAGTCTCAACTCTCAACCTCTCTATTTATAGAGCTTTAACTGCGTCTTTTATATATATACCCTTCTATCTTTGAGTAATAAAAAACTATGATTGTAATCACTAACTAATCGTAAAACTATAATTCATTAAATAAAAAAAAAATGACTTTAAAAGGGTAAATGGGTCAAATAACTCTATCATTTCTCCTAATATTCTAATTTTGAAACCGACATTATTATTATTATTATTATTATTATTATTATTATTATTATTATTATTATTATTATTATTATTATTATTATTATTACTAGTAGTTTTTTCGCACGTGCGTTGCACGGAATGGATTTGTTATAATGTTTTAAACATATTTGGATCGATTTACAATTATATAAATTATAACATCGAATATTATATAATGCAGTTGATGAAATTGGTTGGACCGAATATGTTTTCTGATGTTTTTGCGCTTGAATTAGAGTTTATTTGCATGTTTGACGCGTGTCTAATCGTATAAATGTGTTGGAAAGCTTAAGACTATTTTGGTTGCTTAATTATTGACATTAAAGTTTTCGAGCAGTTGAGCATAACTAGTGGATTAGTATCTGTTCATACATACTTTCTCAACCTACTAAAACACGAGCTAATGCCCCCACTGGAGAGGGCCACAACTATGCCGCTTGACCACAAGGCTTTTGGCATCTTTATCTATATTTATTTTGCTTCCAAACAAATTTTAAATTTCATTAGTTTTATTGTATTTGTTCATTTTATATCTGATTTAATTAATCAGATTAAATTTAATTAAAATTGGAAAAATAATTATTGTGATCTTGAGATTGTTGTATTTCTAAAATTCAATTCTTCAAATATTTTGTATCATAATTGCATTCTGTAATTACTTTCAAATTATAGAGATTATTTATATCCTCTCAAACGTAAAGTAATTATTTAGTGACATTAAAGATCAAATTGATGACTTTAAAATATAATTAAACAGTATACCATTAACACTTGCTAAAGTGATTCTACATTACATTTCCAATATTTTCCTCCTTACACGTCAATTATACGATTGACTTAATAAAAGTAATTCTTTTCCTTTCAAAAAAAGTAATTCTTTTAATATAATATGGGGCGAGTAAATTCATGGCATGCATTGAATAACAAAGGTTTTATTGTTAGGCTACGTGTGAACATTAGAAAGTATAAATTCAGATGTGAAAATTAACAATATTTAGGTGAAATTTACAAAATAAAGCTATAATAGAGACTAAGCGTACATGCAGTTTGGGAACATTGGGAACATTGGGGCATACTTTCTTTTTTGTTCACTTATAGGCTATTTTTGGCAAACCTAGTTGAAAAGGTAGCTGAAAGCTGAAAAGTAGCTGAAAATTGAAAAGGTATAAGCTCGAAGCTGAAATATGAAAAGCTGTTAGGATAGCTGTTATGCTTAAAAGTGTTTGATAAAATTAGCTTTTTTATAAGTTGATAAATGTAAAAAGACTAAAAAGGACATTTTCATACAATTTAAATAATTTTAAATTTAAATAGGTTTGTTTATATATTAAAATATAAAATAATGAAATCAATATATTTAAATAAAATATAAAGCAAGAACATATATTTGAAAATATATAAAGTAAAAAAAAATATTTATAATTCATAAGATTAGTTCATACAAAAATTAATATTCAAACACAAATGTCAAACTGAAATTACAACCAAACATAATGAAAAGAAAATGTTAAAGGGTTTTAATTGATAGAGGTAAAAGATGTCATTTATTTAAAATAATAAGGATAAAGATGAAAAAAAATTAAAAAGCTACTAGCTTATTTTTGAAAAGCTACTTCAAGTAACGTTTCAAAATAAGTTCTTATTTTAAGCTACTAACTTATTTTGAGAACATTACCAAACAGAGCTTATAGCTTATTAGTAGCTTAAAATAAGCTATAAGCTCCTAAATAAGCTATGCCAAACAGAGCCATAATCTATTTCTGATTGTATACTTCTTCTTTGTTAATAATCTATTAATAATTTCTACTGTCCTTTAATATTTTTAATTTTACTACTTTATTATTTCTACAGTCCTATTAATTATTAATTTACTTTATTTCTTTCACTTATAATGTTTATAATCTCATTAGGCATTTATTACAATATCTTATATTTGGTTTGTTTATAAAAAATATTATAAATTATTTACCATTAATTAAATGAGTGATTAATCAATGTATTCCACAAAGACGACTCAAATCTTATGGAGGAATGTTAAGATAGTATTTTTAAATTGGTTGTGTTATAAGAAAAGACAAATTAATAAACTAATAAAAGTAAAATGATGAAGCTAGTGGCGAGTCAATCTAATGTTTGCTAAAATGTTTATTTTGCATGTCTGATATGTGTATGTCGTATGAATGTGTAAGAATTTTGGAGTCATCAACTAGTAGAGGCCCACCATAGGATTCATCTCATCTGCTAATCCTACAATAACGAATGCTTTTAAATTTTTTATTCAAACTTATGATAGTGTGAGAGTTTAGAAATGATAAATTTCACATTCAATGTGGAAGGACAAGTAAAATGATGGAATGGTGAGTTAGTCTAATGTGGGCTAACACGTTTATTTTGCATGTTTGACACGTGTACGACTTATAAATGTGTAGGGAAATAAAAAAACTTAGGAATTGTCTGAGTACAAAGTTTTCAAGTGTAATGCTATTTTGGTTGCTTAATTATTTACATTAAAGTATTCAAGCAGTTAGGCATGGTTAGAGGGGAATATCAATCTGTATTTAGTTTTATAACACCCCAATTTTCACATCTTGGATTTATTACAAAATCCTTAAAATATAATACATTGCGGAAGCGTCTAACCAGCAGAAAACTGGGTGTTACCGCCACGCTTAGGTATCTTTCCTATACCTAAACGCTAAGGCTAAACTTACAACCTCAAATAACCATATCAATATCCAGATATGTACATATGGAAATAATCCCTCCAGGGTGTCTATTCTAGGATAGAGTAATCTTCAACCTCGACTCCCATCCTATTTAGAGCTCATCGGCCACAGGGGCCCACGCTAGACTGCATCTAATAAAGGACACAATGAAGTGTAGTTAGCGCGACGGCTAAGTAAGGAAATCCATTGTCACTCGAAAGTAAACAAAGGTTTTCAAAAACAACAATTAATAATAAATAGGGTAAGATAAACGTTACCCAACAGTCGCAGTCTACCTGCAATCATTCTAACAACAAGCAATACCACATTATATAAGTAACTTCGGCACATAACACAACCATTAATTCACACGTGAGAAACACAACACCCACACTACTGTTCGAGACACCCGACAGTTAGTTCTCACAACTCCACTCAGCGAATAGACTTCGCTCTGCAGTATGAATCAATCATACAAAATCTCACACATCACTCAGCGAATAGACTTCGCTCTGCAGTATGAATCAATCATACAAAATCTCACACATCACTCAGCGAATAGACTTCGCTCTGCAGTATAGATTAATCATACAGACCCCTCAGCGAAGAAACTTCGCTCTGCAGTATAGATTAATCATACNTATAATACATTGCGGAAGCGTCTAACCAGCAGAAAACTGGGTGTTACCGCCACGCTTAGGTATCTTTCCTATACCTAAACGCTAAGGCTAAACTTACAACCTCAAATAACCATATCAATATCCAGATATGTACATATGGAAATAATCCCTCCAGGGTGTCTATTCTAGGATAGAGTAATCTTCAACCTCGACTCCCATCCTATTTAGAGCTCATCGGCCACAGGGGCCCACGCTAGACTGCATCTAATAAAGGACACAATGAAGTGTAGTTAGCGCGACGGCTAAGTAAGGAAATCCATTGTCACTCGAAAGTAAACAAAGGTTTTCAAAAACAACAATTAATAATAAATAGGGTAAGATAAACGTTACCCAACAGTCGCAGTCTACCTGCAATCATTCTAACAACAAGCAATACCACATTATATAAGTAACTTCGGCACATAACACAACCATTAATTCACACGTGAGAAACACAACACCCACACTACTGTTCGAGACACCCGACAGTTAGTTCTCACAACTCCACTCAGCGAATAGACTTCACTCTGCAGTATGAATCAATCATACAAAATCTCACACATCACTCAGCGAATAGACTTCGCTCTGCAGTATGAATCAATCATACAAAATCTCACACATCACTCAGCGAATAGACTTCGCTCTGCAGTATGAATCAATCATACAAAATCTCAC
>NC_044923.1:10947256-11106582 GCF_003576645.1 Ipomoea triloba | reverse complement strand
ACACAATAATTTTCAAAACACAAGTACTTTCCAAGTTAATAAATATAATGCACAAAAATAATATTTGGGCCTTCAAAAATTCACCCGGATGCCCGTAGGCTTTCAAAACATTGCAACACTCAGGGTTAAAAACATCGGGGAAAAACCGGGTAAAAAACAAGTCGAAAACGAGTCCGCGTTAAATCTGCCAGAAATTTCAGTTGGCGCAGTCCGAAAGATTGAGCCGGTAAAAATAGTTCCCGAACTCTTTTTCACTTGAAATTTTTATGGTAGAACCCCAACTTATAGTACTTGATGTCCATAAAAAGTTTTGGTCATTTTGATTCACGAATAAACACAGAAAATTCCCTTTTTGCCCTTGGCAGTGTGCTGTCCAGAATATTTTTCTCTCTGGACCAGTTTTGGAAAAAAATTCGAAAACCGTACTTATACTACTCCGATCATTATGAAATTTTATATGCGGGTTCTACACTTATAGAACTACATGCCTAAAAAAAATAGGATCAAAATACCTTACCAATTTTTCCCAATAAATCTCGGAAGTTACTGCCAGAATCTATCCTGATTTCTTTTCACTATTTTCACAAGTATAAGCCTATATGGGCATAAATTCAACATATACATGCATAAATTAGCTATGAACATGTATATAAAAATTACCAAAAATCCAAAGTGTAGTTTCTTAGGCTAACTTGTAGATCCACGAACTTAACACATAATTTCCACGTAAAAATTCCTAGTCATATAATTTACTAGCATTTGTTCACCTCCAAGTGATTGAACCGACTTAAGGGATTCCTTACCTTGATGGAAGATTTCAAAGCCGAGAAGTTGCTAGATCCTTTCTTTGAGTTCAAAGACCCTACACTTAGTCTCTTGGGTTGGAAGAATGCTTAGGAGCTCTTTGATCACAATGGAAGACCAAACTAATTTTTCTTCTTCTTCCTAATGGTGTAGTTTCGAAAATGGAATGGGAGAGTGAGAGATGATGATGTGAATTTGTCTTGTTAATTAAGCAATCAAGTGCAAGTGCACATACCCCTTATGTCATGGCATTTAATGATCCAATCTTGGCTAGATTTTGGTTGCCACTTGTCAATACCCTATGGAGCCTCTAGGAAGATCACAACTTATTTGGCCAGTTTATGGTTAAATCAGATGAATGCTCGGAGGATTATAACTTAATTCGGGAAAATTCTAATACCAAAATTATCCTAAAAATGATCCCGTCGCAAATCACCAAAATTGGGAATTTTTCGGTATCTCGCGAAATATAGGTACAGAGTTCGTAACAATTTACCCCTTACAGTCCATTTACAATTTTACTTGAACTAACTAGAAGTTCAGGCTTAATCATATGATACTTAATAATCCAATTTCTAGGAAAATTCGAACTGAATATACATCCTTANAATTTTCAAAACACAAGTACTTTCCAAGTTAATAAATATAATGCACAAAAATAATATTTGGGCCTTCAAAAATTCACCCGGATGCCCGTAGGCTTTCAAAACATTGCAACACTCAGGGTTAAAAACATCGGGGAAAAACCGGGTAAAAAACAAGTCGAAAACGAGTCCGCGTTAAATCTGCCAGAAATTTCAGTTGGCGCAGTCCGAAAGATTGAGCCGGTAAAAATAGTTCCCGAACTCTTTTTCACTTGAAATTTTTATGGTAGAACCCCAACTTATAGTACTTGATGTCCATAAAAAGTTTTGGTCATTTTGATTCACGAATAAACACAGAAAATTCCCTTTTTGCCCTTGGCAGTGTGCTGTCCAGAATATTTTTCTCTCTGGACCAGTTTTGGAAAAAAATTCGAAAACCGTACTTATACTACTCCGATCATTATGAAATTTTATATGCGGGTTCTACACTTATAGAACTACATGCCTAAAAAAAATAGGATCAAAATACCTTACCAATTTTTCCCAATAAATCTCGGAAGTTACTGCCAGAATCTATCCTGATTTCTTTTCACTATTTTCACAAGTATAAGCCTATATGGGCATAAATTCAACATATACATGCATAAATTAGCTATGAACATGTATATAAAAATTACCAAAAATCCAAAGTGTAGTTTCTTAGGCTAACTTGTAGATCCACGAACTTAACACATAATTTCCACGTAAAAATTCCTAGTCATATAATTTACTAGCATTTGTTCACCTCCAAGTGATTGAACCGACTTAAGGGATTCCTTACCTTGATGGAAGATTTCAAAGCCGAGAAGTTGCTAGATCCTTTCTTTGAGTTCAAAGACCCTACACTTAGTCTCTTGGGTTGGAAGAATGCTTAGGAGCTCTTTGATCACAATGGAAGACCAAACTAATTTTTCTTCTTCTTCCTAATGGTGTAGTTTCGAAAATGGAATGGGAGAGTGAGAGATGATGATGTGAATTTGTCTTGTTAATTAAGCAATCAAGTGCAAGTGCACATACCCCTTATGTCATGGCATTTAATGATCCAATCTTGGCTAGATTTTGGTTGCCACTTGTCAATACCCTATGGAGCCTCTAGGAAGATCACAACTTATTTGGCCAGTTTATGGTTAAATCAGATGAATGCTCGGAGGATTATAACTTAATTCGGGAAAATTCTAATACCAAAATTATCCTAAAAATGATCCCGTCGCAAATCACCAAAATTGGGAATTTTTCGGTATCTCGCGAAATATAGGTACAGAGTTCGTAACAATTTACCCCTTACAGTCCATTTACAATTTTACTTGAACTAACTAGAAGTTCAGGCTTAATCATATGATACTTAATAATCCAATTTCTAGGAAAATTCGAACTGAATATACATCCTTAAAAATTTTTCGGTTCGTGACCGGTACGTAGATCGCAGCTCGTTAATAACTAGTCTTACTTATAAAAATCCTTCTGAAGTACCGAGAGATCATCTCATAAATATTATAGCCTAAAAAAATATTTTTCGAACCCTAACTTTGTTGGAAAAACCGAGGGGTTACAAGTTTACTTCCAAACAAATCTAAAAGTGGTGGGGCATGCTTTGTTTTTTTTGTTACACTTATGATCTATTTTTGATTTTATATTTATTCTTTGTTCGTAATCTATTAATTATTTCTACCGTTCTTTTTCTTTTATAACTTTACTACTTATTATATATAAATACAATCGTATTAATTTTGATAATCTCATTAAGCATTTATTACAATACACTATATTTGGTTAATTTATAAATACTATTATATATAAATGATTTACCATTAATGAAATGAGTAATTATTGAATGTATTCCATAAAGACGACTGAAATTCTTTATAAATACTATTATATATTTTATTGCACATTTGTACACTTATAAAATTTTATCTGATTTAACCCTTCTTTTTTCGCTTCTCTTGTAAGTTACTACTGAGCATTTACCTACTTTTTTGTACACTTATAATCTATTTCTGATTTTGTATTTCTTCTTTTTCATAATCTATTAATTATTTCTAAAGCCCTTTTCTTTTGTATTTTTACTACTTTTTTTTTCTACAGTTCTATTAATTTTTTTTTTTTTGAAATCAAAGGAATAATTCGATTAATGCAGCAAAGCAGAAATAGAGTCAGGAGGGACAGAGTCCCAGTACAAGGAATTAAACTGCAAAAAAGTCGATGCGGCAAGTGTATATGCTATGACGTTTTCCGTTCTAGGAACTAAACGGAAAACGCAACTATGAAATAATTGAATAAACGCCCTACATGCCTGAATGGCATAACCTGCATGTGAGCGGATGGAATAACCGTGTAAAAGGTGTGCCCGTAGTTGTGAGCAATCCGTATGAACCACCATCGACGCCAGCCCCTTATCACGCAGCCAAGGAAGAACCAGTTTGCATGCCTCCGCCTCCGCCATTAATGGTGAATAGCAATCGGGCAGGGGCCCTACACAGGCTACTAAAAACTCCCCCTCTGCCGTGAGTAGAACTGCTCCATATGTTGCCTTGAGCATGGATGCGCAGAACCCGGCATCGAAGAAACAATTTGGCCGCGCTGTCTGCGAGTGATCCGAAACGACATCTGTATTGGACGCAGCCTCGGATGTGGATGAGCTGCCGTAGTGAAGAGCCTTCCATGCCTGCAGCGCAACTTCTGCTGAGACCTTCACCTTCCTCGGCAGTGGAAGGATGCCGTCCCAAACAGCTGAATTCTGTGCACGCCAAGTGTAATATAACGCAGCTACCGTCAATGCAACTTCCTCTTCTGAAAATCCATGCAAAACAGTTGAGAACCACACACTAAAGGACTCACCCACGTATGGTACAGTAGGTAAGTTGAGTTCATGCCAAATTAATTTGGAATAAACACACGAAACCAATGCATGCAAAACATTCTCATGAGCTACACCACACTTTGGACATGTTGGGTCTACATCTACCCTCTTTATAAGTAAGTTAGTGGTGACTGGTAGGGAATCAGTTAGGGCTCTCCAAAGAAAAGCTTTCCACTTGGGGGGTACTTTTATTTTCCATAGTGAGTTCCATTTGCCAAATTCACCCTCCATTCCATTGAATTCACCCATGACTGACCTATAACCACTTTTCACAGAATAAATGCCCCTTGGGTCATCATGCCAAAACCACCGATCCTCATAATCTAGCGATATAGGCACCCTGCTAATGCGCTGAACATCGTGCTGATTGAAAATGTCATTGAGAATAGTGATGTCCCATGTGCCACTATCAATATCAATTAAACCAGATACAACCGAACCCCTCAGGTGTGGTAGCATTGGTGTTTGAACCATTGGGGTTGGATCGTCAGGCAGCCAAGGGTGGCCCCATATTAGAGTAGTCTTCCCATCTCCAATCCTGCGTCTCACACCGCTACAAATAAGGTCATGAGCAGCCATGATACTACGCCAACAGAAACTTGGAGAACTACCAATTGATGCCTCAATAAAAGAGGTTTTGGGGTAATAACGTGCCTTATATATTCTTGCTACTAGAGAGTCTGGCATAGTTAGAAAACGCCAGGCTTGCTTTCCCAACATAGCCAAATTAAATACACGAAGATCTTTAAAACCCAACCCTCCAAACTTCTTGGGTTTGCATAAGCGATCCCATGCTTTCCAATGAATTCTTCTCTCAGAACCCGAACCCCACCAAAACCTGTTCATCACTCTCTCAATAGACAGACATACTGAATTAGGTAGCAAAAAGACACTCATTGAGAAAGTAGCCATTGCTTGAGCCACACTTTTCAACAAGATCTCCTTTCCAGCCTGTGATAATAGCTTCTTATTCCACGACCCAATTCGCTGCTTAATCTTGTCTTCAATATAAGCAAAGGCTACCTTCCGGTTTCTGCCCACAAAAGCAGGCAAGCCTAAATATTTCCCGAAATTTTGGGCTTGAACAACACCCAACACTGCTTCCACTTCCTCCCTCTGCACCTCATGTGTGTTCCTACTAAAGCAAACACTTGATTTGTGATAATTTACTGCTTGACTAGACATATTCTCGTATAAACTCAAACAATGCTTTACCACACCAGCCTCCTGGGCGTTTGCTCTAAAAAATAAGAGGCTGTCATCTGCAAAAAATAAGTCGAAAACTAGGGGGCTCCCCTAGCCACTCTACAGCCCCTAATAGCACCCTCTGCCTGAGCATTCTGTAATAGCAACGAAAGTCCTTCTGCACAAATGATAAACAAATATGGAGACAGAGGGTCTCCCTGACGTAACCCACGAGAAGGAACAACACTACCAGTAGGGGCACCATTAACCAGGAAACTATAGGAGACCGTTGAGACACACAGCATAATCAACTCAATCCACCTGGGTGCAAACCCCAAAGTCTCCATCATTCTTCGTAGGAAGGGCCACTCCATACGGTCATAAGCTTTTGCCATATCCAACTTCAAAGCTCCCCAACCAACTAAACCACACTGCTTTCTATTGAGATAATGACCTATCTCAGCAGCAACCAAGATATTATCAGTGATGAGCCTATCGGGAATAAAAGCACTTTGAGACTCGGATATGACCTTGTCTAACAAAGGTTTCATTCGATTGGCTAAGATCTTTGCCATTATCTTGTACACCACATTACACAGAGCAATTGGGCGCAAATCTGCCACAGTTTCAGGGTCCTTTTTCTTGGGGATTAGAACAACATTTGTTGCATTAAGGCCTTCCGGGAAAGAACAAGTATGCAAGCAATTAATGACAAACTCAGACACATCCCCTCCTACCACATCCCAACAGTGCTGGTAGAACCCTAGGTTCATCCCATCTGGTCCAGGAGCCTTATCTGGGAACATCGAGAACAAGGCCTCCTTAACCTCAACAGTCTCAAACGGCCGTAGCAGCAATTCATTATCAGATTGGGTCACACGAGGCAGAATAGTATTGAAAAAGAACTCCTCTAATACTGACCCAGATGAATGGAAAATATGACTGAAATAATTCAATACAAGAGGCTCCACCTCAACCCATATACCCGCATCATTCTTTAACTTGGTAAGGGAATTTTTCTTTCTACGAGCAGAGGCATACCTGTGATAGAACTTTGTGTTCGCATCAGCTCCCTTGAGCCAGTGTTGCTTTGCTCGCTGCCTCCAAAACGTGTCCTCCTGGGCCTCGAGACGTGTCAACTGATTCTCCAACCTTTGGAACTCAGCTAAGGATTCCGGATCACGAAGACCCCTTAGCCTGCACTGAGACTTCCGTAGGAGTTTCAGCTGTCGACCAAAATTGTGGAACTGGTCACCACCCCACCTCTAAAGCCTCTCACCACAGAGCTGCAGGCAATTCATCAACCCACTTGCCCTACTATCCTGCCATGCATGTTCCACCACCCCCCTGCACCCCTCATCTTGCAGCCAAGCCATCTCAAACTTGAAGCTTCTACGGAAAATCCCACGCCTCACTACATTTTCAGACAACCTTAGGAACAAGGCGGAATGATCAGAAGAGCGAGTCAGAATATATTCGACAATAGCTCCCTCCTGCAGTCCTCTCCAACCGTCATTAGTTAGGACTTTATCCAACCTCTCCTCCATCCAATCCGCAGTGCCCTTACCTCTCTCCCATGTAAATTGGTAACCCCGCAAAGGCAATTGAGACAGCCCACAGTCATCCAATGCCTCCCCAAAGCCGCGAAGGAGAGCATCCGGATGGGGATTACCTCTCCTCTTTTCATGTTGAAACAGGAGATCATTGAAATCCCCTATGACGACCCATGGCAAGTTCGAAGCAGTAGATAAAGAACGAAGTAAGGCCCACGACTCAGCCCTTCTGTGACGCTCTGGGTATCCATAAAAACACGTCATACGCCAAGGGGTAGAATTAGATATAGTGACTTCCACATCAATATGATACTTAGAGAAACAAAGCAACCTAGCCGTACAATTCCTCCTCCAGAAGAGTGCTAAACCTCCACTCAGACCAACACTATCCACGTAAAAAAGTCCATCAAAACCAAGCTTTACTCGTAAATGTTCGGCATGAACTCGAGCAACCTTAGTCTCCATAAGAAAAAGAAAATCAAGCTTCTTAGAGGACACTAAGTCCACAGCTTCGCGAACTGTTCGTGGATTGCCTAAGCCACGACAGTTCCAGCTAACAGCACTCATGATGATGGGCGGGACTGGGCACCAGATCCCGCCTTGAACAAGTTTTTTGACACGTCTGTCATCGCCACATCGCCACCACTGCTACCCCCTGTGCGTCGACCGCCTGGACTGGGTGCCTCACGGCGGCGTTTCGAAACCGCCACCACTCCCCTCTCTGTCTCACGCTGCGAGTCTGGAACAGCTACCATCTCGCCACCACGACTCACTCCCGCAACGTCACCAGCCCCTCCACCTGCCGACGTTGGACCCGTGATAAGAACCAACCATGGATCACCTACGGCCCTTGGGCCCCTTCGCCCTCATCCTGCTCGCATGTCAGCCCCGTAGGGGTACTGCTCCGGAGATAATAGCGACTCCCGAGCACCTAAACAGAACTTGAATGAGTGCCCGAGCATACCGCAGAAGAAGCAATAGGTTTGTAGCCTCTCATATTTGAACACCACCCAACACCATGACTTGTCTCATTTGATCAGCTTCATACGTCTCTTCAATGGGCGGTCAACCGGGATAGCAACTCTGATTCTGTAAAAGGTCCTCCATGGAGCCCCTACAAATCTGTCGTCGCATTGGATAAAAGAGCCAAGAAAATTGCCTACCTGCTCCAACACAACATCTGAAGTATACCCAACAGGGAGCTCGTGAACTTGCACCCACATATCAATAGAATTCAGAGGTACGTCTCCGGGGAGGATACCGTCACGTACCTATCTACAAACCAACGTGTTGTTTTCAAACGACCAAGGTCCCTCGTCAAGCACATACTCCATATCAGATTTGTGAAAAAACACGAACATAAACAAGTTTGGTTGAACTTCAGATATCTGGACTCCCTTAACCGGACGCCAAACAGAAGCCATAACCTGCCGCATGAACTCTACCTTTACAAGCTTGTTGGTCAAGAAACGGCCGACCACAACCCAGGTAACCTCCGCCCCTACCTCACCAACCGTATCTCCAATCGGTTCGAATTCAAGGGCTTCGTTTTCAAGAACCATATCCGCCCAACGTGCGGACAAACCTACCACCTCGTCTCCAACCTGTTGCGTCGCCATGCAAAGAACGTAAGCCAAACAGACGAACAACTGCCTCTGCAACGGAACTATCAGCGTGGAAAACGTTGAAAAACAGAAGAAACCGACGATATCAATCGGAGGAAAACACCGAAAAAAGAGAAACCCTAGACAAAAGCAAGGGAGAGAGCCGAAAACCCTAGACTTGCTAGAGAGAGAATTACAGTTCTATTAATTATTAATCTAATTTATTTATTTTCATTTTTACACATAATATTCATAATCTCAATAGGCATTTATTAAAACCCAATATTTGGTTAGCTTATAAATACGATTAGAAATAATTTAACATTAAATGAATAATTAATGAATGTATTCCATAAAGACGACTGAATTCTTTCGGAATTGTGTTATAAGAAAAGAAGTGAAAAATTAATAAACTAATAAAAGTAAAACAATTTTAGGGTATGCAGTGTTTGGTTTATTGGTTTAGACACTTAGAATGAGAATCAAAATCATAGTTAGTGTTTGGTTGATTACTTTTTAAAACACAATTATGAGATTTGGTTACCTCTTCAATTAAAAACTTAATTCTCTAATTAAAAACAGGGATCATTCCATCGTATTAGTAGTATTTTTTTTTTTTGAAAACACGTATTAGTAGTATGATTTTTAAGTTTGGATTAGTGTTTTTAGATTTTTATTTTGATGTTTTGTTTATATTGGTGCTTTATTAGATGTCATTATATTATGATCAATTGTCATTTTTTATTTTTGTATTTTAAAACATTTATTACTATTATAGGATTATACATAAGCAATCATCAATATTGATAATTATTCGAACTCCATCCTACCACCAAACATGTAAAATACTTTCACCAAAATCCATTAACATCACAAGTATGTGATCCCCATTCCGATTCTGATTCCACCAAACACACCCTTTTTTGGTGTGTTGATTTGTCTTTTGTGATAAACGTACACTGAAGTGAGAATTGAAGGAAGAAAGTTGGAATTGACAACTAAAAAAGTACATCTCCGAAGTCGGAAGTGCTTATTCTGAAAAACGGAAATTATTATAGTACTTGAAAGCTAAGAAAATAAAGGATCGAACTATACTAGAAAGCTTGAAATTACTTGTAAGAAATTAAAGTAAAGGACTAGAAAGCATGAAATTAGTTCAAAGAAACTAATGGATAGGACTGCTTCTGATCTAGGACTCCTGGTGATCACTGGAGCGCGAGGACGATGAGGAAGCCGGAGCCAGATTCAAATCGGCTCTCTCTGCGGCGAAGAAATCATGGAATGCAACTCGGCTGCTGCTGTGGCTCCTCTCGCCGTTCCTGCCGCCCGTCTTCTTTAGGAAGATGCGGCAAAGCACCCAATTTGCCTGCACAAAAAATGAAAGGAAGATGTGGTTTTAGTACGTTTCATTTGGGGCAAACAGAGTACAAAAGATGGCGTCAAACCTGGGGCTGAGGGGCATCGGCCAGGCGATACTCGTGCATGATCCAATCAGTTTTAGAACCATTCGGAGCCTTTCCTTTGTAGAACACCAGGGTTTTCTTCATTCCAACAACGTGTTGGGCCTCTCCAGAAACGGCGATTTTCTTGTCCTTGCCGGTGGGTTTCCAGTAGCCAGATAAGGTGGCTCGGCTGCATCGCTGCCGTTTTTCAACTCTCTTATACTAAAAAAGTACCTCTCTCCATCTAAATCACCTGAATACAATAAACATGTTAAATTATACGTTTTTGTTTACAACAAAAACAAAGATCAGAAACCAACATAGTGTACCAGGCAAAACCCAAGGATCAGATTTGCAAACATTGTCAATCTCAAGAATGATATAGGCTGGCAAAGGAGAGTTGAAAACTTTCGGGTGTAGGTAATGCAAAACCAACTCTTTATCTGTGGGCTGGAAGCGAATTCCCGGAAACAACAAACTTAGATTATCCATCACAAAATGGGAGAGAGAAAGACTTGAGAATGCGTAAAGAGTAGAAGTATGGAGTGAATAGTCTCAAGTCTCAACCTCTCTATTTATAGAGCTTTAAAACACACACACACACACAAAATTATTGTGATCTTGAGATTGTTGTATTCCTAAAATTCAATTCTTCAAATATTTAGTATTATAATTGCATTCTGTAATTACTTTCAAATTATAGAGATTATTTTTATACTCTAAAACGTAAAGTAATTATTTAGTGACATTAAAGATCAAATTGATGACTTTAAAATATAATTAAGTAGTATACTATTAACACTTGCTAGAGTGATTCTACATTACTTTTTCGATATTTTTCTCCTTACATGTCAACTATAGGATTGACTTAACAAAAGTAATTTGGTTAATATAATGTGGGGCGAGTAAATTCACGGCATGCATTGAATAACAAGGGTTTTATTGTTAGGCTACGGGTGGACATTAGAAGGTATAAATTCAGATGCAAAAAATAACAATATTGAGGTGAAATTTACAAAATCAAGCCATTATAGAAACTAAGCGTACATGTAGTTTGGGAACATTGGGCAGGAAATAGAGGGGCATAATTTTTTTTCACTTATAATAATCTATTTATGATTTTATCTTCTTCTATGGTCATAATCTATTAATAATTTGGACAGTCCTTTAATATTTATAATTTTACTACTTTATTATTTCTAGAGTCCCATTAATTATTGATTTACTTTATTTCGTTCACTTATAATGCTCAAATTTATAAGTAATATTATATATAAATGATTTACAATTCATGAAATGAGTAATTATTGTATGTATTCCATAAAGAAGATTGAAATCTTTTGGATGAATGTTAAGATAGCATTTTCAATTTGATTCTGCTATAAGAAACGAAGTTAAAAATTAATAAAAGTAAGGGGATGAAATCGTGAGTCAATCTAATGTGGATTAATTTGGAGACATCAGCTAGTAGAAGTCCATGTTGCGATTTATTTGAGAATTATTATAAAAAGATCTATGAACCTTTAAATTTGTTTATTATTCAAACTTATGATATTGTGGCATCTTTGGAACGATGGAGTTCACATCCTATGGGTATGAACAAGTAAAAGGATGGAATTGTGTGTCAATCCAACGTGGGCTGAGTTTTTTTATTTGCATGTTTGACGCATGTATGACATATAAATGCATAAGAAATGTAGAAAATTAAGAATTTTCTTAATAGTTAGTACAAAGTTTTTAAGTGTAAGATTGTTTTTGTTGCTTAATTATTGACGTTAAAGTTTGTAAGCAGTTGTGCATATAGTCGGGGAATCTAAATATATATGTAGTTTGCTTCCAAATAAATCTAAAGTTTCATAATTTTACTGAATCAATTCATTTTATATTTGATTTAATTAAGGGAGTAAATTTATTATATTTAAAACACATAATTAAAGTTTTTATATTCAAACTTACGATAGTTGAGGACCTTTAGAACGATAGATTTCAGATTGTGTGGGTAAGTACCAGTAAAACGATAAAATGCTGAGTCAGTCCAACTTTTTATTTGCATGTTTGACGCGTGTATGATGTATAAGTGTGTAGGAAATCGAGAAAATGAATAATTATGTTAATACAATGTTTTCAAGTGTAAGACTATTTTGGTTGCTTAATTATTGACATTAAAGTTTTCGAGCAGTTGATCATAGCTAGTGGAGAATCTCTATCTATATTTATTTTGCTTCCAACAAATTTAAAATTTCATTATTTTTATTGTATTTGTTGTTTTTGTATCTGATTTAATTAATCAGTTTAAATTTAATTGAAATTTGAAAAAAATTTATTGTGATCTTGAGATTGTTGTATTTCTAAAATTCAATTCTTCAAATATTTAGTATTATAATTGCATTTTGTAATTACTTTCAAATTATAGAGATTATTTTTATCCTCTCAAACGTAAAGTAACTATTTAGTGACATTAAAGATCAATTTGATGATTTTAAAATATAATTAAAGAGTATATTATTAACACTTGCTAGAGTGCCAAAGGCTTTGTGGTTAAGTGGCATAGTTGTGATCCTCTTCAGTGAAAGGTCACAGGTTCAATCCCTAGTGGGGGGCGATGGCTTGTTGTGTTTGTGTAGGTTGAGGAAGTAAATGTATGAACAAGACTCCACATTGTAACAGAAAAAAAACACTTGGATTTTACATGACTTTTCTAATATTTTTCTCCTTACATGTCAATTATACAATTGACTTTTTTTTTTTTTTTGAAAATACAATTGACTTAATAAAAGTAATTTTTTTAATATAATGTGGGACAAGTAAATTCACGTATTGCATTGAATAACAAAGGTTTTATTGTTAGGCTACGGGTGAACATTAGAAGGTATAAATTCAGATGGGAAAAATAACAATATTTAGGTGAAATTTAAATACAATTGACTTAATAAAAGTAATTTTTTTAATATAATGTGGGGCGAGTAAATTCACGGCATGCATTGAATAACAAAGGTTTTATTGTTAGGCTACGGGTGAACATTAGAAGATATAAATTCTGATGCGAAAAATAACAATATTTAGGTGAAATTTACAAAATAAAGCTATTATAGAGATTATAGAGATTAAGCGTACATGTAGTTTGGGAACATTGGGGCCGAAAATAGAGGGGCATACCTTCTTTTTTTTTCGCTTATAATCTATTTTTGATTTTACACTTCTTTGTTAATAATCTATTAATAATTTCTACAGCCCTTTAATATTTATAATTTTACTACTTTATTATTTCTACTGTCATATTAATTATTAATTTACTTTATTTCTTTCACTTATAATGTTCATAATCTCATTAGGCATTTATTACAATACCCTATATTAGGTTTGTTTATAAATAATAATATAAATTATTTACCATTAATTAAATGAGTAATTAATGAATGTATTCCACAAAGACGACTCAAATCTTATGGAGGAATGTTAAGATAGTATTTTTTAATTTGGTTGCGTTATAAGAAAATACGAATTAATAAAATAATAAAAGTAAAATGATGAAGTGGTGAGTCAATCTAATGTTGGCTAAGACGTTTATTTTCATGTTTGATACGTGTATGTCGTATGAATGTTTAAGAATGTTGGAGTCATCAACTAGTAGAGACCGACCATACGATTTATCTCATCTGTCAATCCTACAATAATGAACGCTGAGAACCTTTTAACATTTTTATTCAAACTTATGATAGTGTGAGACCTTTGGAATGATAAATTTCACATTCAGTGTGGAAGGACAAGTAAACGGATGGAGTGGTGAGTTAATCTAACGTGCGCTAAGACGTTTATTTTGTATGTTTGACGTGTGTACGACTTATAAATGTGTCGGCAGTTGAAAAACTTAGGAATTGTCTGAGTACAATGCAAAGTTTTCAAGTGTAATACTATTTTGGTTGCTTAATTATTTAGATTAAAGTTTATTATTTACATTAAGGGTGCGTTTGAAAAGCAGGAAAATTACTTTTGGAAAATGTTTTCTGTAAAATGAGTTATTTTCCGGAAAATGAGTTCATTTTCCGTGTTTGGATGTACTCCGAAAAACTGTCTTTGAGTGTTTGGTTCATTTTCCGGAAAATGAGTAGAAATATATAATTATATATTTTTATGATTTTATTTAAAAAATAAAAATATATAAACTAATAATATTTATTTTAAATAAATTAATTAATTAATTAGAAATATTAAAAAAAAAAAAAAAAGAAAAGGGACAGCGGCTGCCCGGTTTCCGACGGAAACCAAAGCCGGCGGACTGGTTTTCGACGGAAACCAGTCCGCCGACTGAGGAGGGACGGCTTGTTCCGTCCCTCCTCGCTATGGAGCCTTGTTCCCATTTCTGGTCCGGAAGTCGTTTTCCGGAATTTTGCATTGATTTTCCGTGGTCAACGGAAAATGTTTTACGTTGACCACGTTTTCCTGCTGTTGCCAAACACACAAAGCCCGAAAAATGATTTATAGAAATCATTTTCCGGGCTTCCAAACACACCATAAAGTTTTCAAGCAGTTAAGCATGGTTATCTGGGGAATATCAATCTATGTTTAGTTTACTTCCAAACAAATCTAAAATTTCATTATTTTTATTGAATTAGCTCATTTTATATCTGATCTAGTTAATGAGATTAAATTTAATTTAAAGTCAAAATTAAAATTAGGAAAAAACTATTGTCATATTGAGATAGTTGTATTTCATAAATTCTGTTCTTAAAATATTTACTATTATAAATTCATTCTTTAATTTTTTCGTGCCATCAGGTAATTGAGACTCATATTGCGATTTAGCTCATCTATTAATCTTACAAAAAGGAAGCTTAATTGAGAACCTTTAAATTTTTTATTGAATCAGCTCATTTTATATCCGATGTTTGAAGCGTGTATGAAGTATGAATGTGTTGGAAATTGAGAAAATTAAGAATTGTTCTAATACAAAGTTTTCCAGTGTAAGATTGTTTTGGTTGCTTAATTATTGATGTTAATGTTTTTGAGCAATTGCGCATATATAGCTAGCGGGGAAATCTCCATCTATATTTAGTTTTCATCTAAACAAATAAAAATATCATTATTTTGTAATTGAATTAGCTCATTTTATATCAAATTTAATTAATGACATTAAATTTAATTAAAAGTGTAATTAATTTTTTTAATTCAACTAGTGCCGAACTCCCATCGTCTTCTAGTTGCTTTCTTGATTAGGCGTGCCAACACCGGCGCGACCCCGTCCCTAGCGCTTTTCAATTACTACTTCAATATTGGATGCTCCTCGGCCACCCTAGGCAAGGGGTTCGCGGGTTTCTTGGCCCGTTCTAATAGGAAGATTTTTCATGAGCCTAAGACATCCAACAAGAGTTGGAAACCCCAGTTTGTCTTTGTTTCTACCGGTCCCTCCCTTCCATTTCGTGTCTCTTGGGCGGGTTACGTTTTCAAGTATAAGGCCCTGGCGAGCTCGGCCCGGCTCGGAGCTCGGGCCCACTCGATAGCGGTTCTTACGGCAATCATATTGACGCTGCCGTGTTGGTGACAGAGGCGGCTTTGAGCGCTACCCTCCTCCTTCACCCCGGGCCGTGCATGGCCGACCCCAAGGCGGTCGACCTCGACGCCCCCGACTCGGAGTCCTCCGGTGTGGATTTTTCTTTGTGTTGATGCTTCCGTGGTTATGATTTGGTGATACTCATATATTTCGTGATTGGTTTGTAGATATGGTCGGTCGTCCCTTGTCCTATGAGGAGCTTGTGAACCGCGTGAAGTCGCGACCGGCTCACAAGCGGCAGAAGACGGGTGAGAGCAGCCACGTGCCCCCGCCGCCACCCTCAGGCCCGCCTACGTGATGAGTATAGTTGTGAGTGTAAAAAGAGGGTGTAAATGTCGTTCCGCTGAGCATTGGGGCTATGGCACGTATTGTGTGAATTGTTAAATTCTAGGCACTGAAATATTGGAATTCACTAGAATCCAAGCAAACTAAGATTAATGAATGGAAATAGAATAATGCAAATTAAATAAGGGATAAACTATATGATAAAATAGTGGGTCAGATTAGGGGTATTGCAATATTAATGCTCTAACAATCTCAAAATTAATGAAAAACAATTAACCAAGGGATTTATTGGCAATGCACTCAAGAATTCAAGTTAGCTACTTTCGTAATCAATAACAAGAATTAGGCTAAGATTGCCCCACTTTCGTGATGCATCAATCATAACCTTAAACACAAAAGCATTATAAGCCCCCAAATTACCCCTATTCTCATAGTAGGAAAAATTGGATTGAAATTGGTTAGGCTGAGTCTTTCACCCAACATTCGTTGTGATGAAATCATCTCCAAAACAAATCAATAAAAGCTGCGTATCAATTATCAATATATAAGAGGAAAATATAATCCAACTCAAACATAAACCCTAGGTAAACAATTATTTCCCTTTATGCAATAATCACAAATCTAGCATCAAGAATAGCAATAGGACCCTAATCCAAACCCAAAAGCTAACTACTCATGCATCATAAAAGTAAACAAAGCAAAACTATAATAAATCATCATAAATATTGCAAGGAATATAAAGGGAAGAGAAAACTTTACTGATAATGAACAACAATTCCAACTTTAATCCGTGATTCCAAGCTTGAGATTAAATAATCTAATATAAAACTAATCTAAACTATGCTAGGGAAATATAAAGAGAATGGGGAAAATGAACTAAAACTAACTACGGTTGGGAACTTTGTAAGGGAACCCCGTAAAATAGCAGAAAATTGTAGTATAAATAAGAGATAGATGGGCTTTGGCCCATGAGGCAGCTTCCAATTCTTATTCTTGTTTCTTTTGTGATTAGGTAATTTCCTTTTCTTCCAAAACTTGTCCAAAATGTTCCAAAATTCTTTTTTGCTGCTCCTTGTGGATAATTCAACCCTTGAGACAATATAACACACAAACAATTATCAATTTCACTAGGATAAAGAAAATAAGCATCAAAACAACTAAAATAAGGGGTGAATTATTGTACAAAATAGTAGATATCACTACGCGCCAGTCACTGAGCCGTGAGTCCACCCGGTCGACCTCGGCCTCGGCGTCCGTCGACCCTCCAGCGTTGGCGGCCGACCCCCCACCCCATGCACCCTCTTCCTCCGCGTCAGTGTGAGGGTGGGGTGACCCACTGAGATTCCTCCGACCGTGTCCCTTCTCGAAGGTGATCTGCCTTTGGCGACTGTTGCCCGTCGTCTCATCTCCCCCTGTGATTCAAAGATCCTCGAGGAGGGTTCCGGTCTCCGTCCCGCCTTTGAGGTAAGCATAAACAACACCTTTTCTCTTTGTGATTATATTTGATTAACTATTTTTTGTGCATGCTCCAACTTTCTTTGTAGTTACTCTTTCGCTAGACTCTCTTGGAGAGTAATCTGAGGGCCGCCCAGATCTTCTTGGAGGAGGAGAGGTAGAGGACTGCCGGCTTGAGCGAGGTGCTTGCGCTACGAGATCGGGAGCACCAAGCACGGGAGAAGGCTCAGGCTGATGAGGTCAAGAAGTATGATGAGGAGGCCAAGAAGTATGCTGCGGAGGCCAAGAAGTATGCCGGCGAGCTCAAGTCGTGCCAGGAGGCCCTCATCCTCGAGATCCCGCGCTACAGGGAGTCCGAGGTCTACCAGAGGGATGTTGAGAGCTACATTACCGCGCATAGAGAGGTTATTGTCACCGGATGGCTTGCTACCGAGGTCGTTCAGTAGCGTTTGGCCTCCGAGGGGGTGTTGATGTTTGATGTGGGCCAGTATACCATGCAGCGGGATTTATATGCTGCCTTTCGCCACCGAGATGCATCCTTTGATCCCGAGGCTTGGGGTCTACCGCTGGCTCTTGACAACCCTGATCCAACTGCTAGGGCCGAGTCTGCCCAGCCGGCGGATGCTGCCGCCGAGCTCCGGACATTGTCTGCACCTCAGTCAGCCGCCGCTTCGCCTACACAGTTCGCTGATGACCTTCCGGACCTCTCCCTTGGGCTCGGGACTACTGCTGCTGCTGCTCTTCCTTTGGATCAGATCCACATCCCCGAGGGTACGGATGACCTCCCACCGCTACTGAGGCCAGGATGACTTCCGACCCGCCTCGCGACTAGTGAGCTTTGCTTTTTATTTTGCTTTGATGATGTATGAGGGACATTTTGCATGTTGGCCCTTTCCATTATTATTTTGCTGATGTATGAGGGATTCCCCTTTCAATTATGTGTGTTACTAAATGAATATGTGAGGGACTTCAACATGGCCTTCCTCACCAAAATGGCGTGGCAGTTGTGGTCTAACCAAGATAAGCTCTAGGTACAAGCTATGAAGGATAAATACGTCAAACAGAGTGATTTTCTACAACTCATGACTTGCTCGAACGCTTGGTGGGGGTGGCGTAGTATCTTAAAAGGCAGAGACATCCTCACTAAAGGTCTAAAGTGGCGAGTGAGTGACGGTAAATCTATTAATTTCTGGAGAGATTGGTGGGTGGGTGACCGACCTCTAGCGGATGCTGTTCCAAATCGTGGCGTCTCCACTCCCGACCATATTACGGTGGATCAATTCATCACTCCTAGCAACACCTGGAACACCCAAGCCCTGAACAATGTCCTTTCTCCTAACTTAGTGGACAAGGTTCGGGCAATCGCTCTACCAACTTCTCTCAATCAGGTAGATCAGCTAACTTGGCCCCTTTCAAATTCTGGTTCAGTTTCGGTTACTTCGGCCTTTTCCTTTATTTCAGGGTATGATGAAGCGGAGGATTCTCATTCTTGGATTTGGAAGATCACCAGTGTCGAAAGAGTCAGATTGTTCATTTGGAAAGTGGCGGTAAATGGCCTTCTTACAAATGCTGAACGCTTCCGACGGGGCCTATCTCCAAATGCAGAATGTCCTAGATGCGGCGCACAAGAAGAATCCACTTATCACCTCTTTCGACAATGCGACTTTGCAAAAGAATGCTGGGAGGCAGCTTCAGCACCTGCGAGTTTTATGACAAGCTTCCACCTGCCTCTCATTGACTGGATGATGAAGGCCTACACGATGGCCACTACGGCTGATGGAAACAGATGGCACACGGCCTTCCCCTATCTCTTATGGAACATGTGGAAAGCTCGCAACAACCTTGTCTTCAATGGTACCCACGCCTTGGCGCATGACATCATTATCAAGACGAAGAGGGAAGCACAGGAGGCCCACAGAATTCTTCTCAAATACATGGGCCCCTTACACGCACGGCAAACATGGGTCCTTTGGTCTCCCCCGCATTTGAATTATGTTAAGATAAACTCAGACGGAGCAAGGAAATCTTCCACAGGCCTAGCCAGCGCTGGTGGTTTAATTCAGGACCATAGAGGGAGGTGGATCGTTGGTTTCACGGTGAATATCGATCACACCTCTAGCTTCGGATCTGAAGTTTGGGGTCTTTGAGAAGGCTTGATCGTTGCAATCCAACGCGGCTTCACCCATGTCATTGCGGAGTCCGATTCTGAGGCCTTGGTGAGCGTCATTGATAACAACCCAGATGACGGTAATCTGGATTCCACTTTAATCGCGGACTGTAAGGCCCTTATACCACACTTCCAGGAGTTTAGACTTCAACATATACTACGGGAAGGGAATCAGTGCGCCGACTTCCTCGCAAACCTCGGACAACAATCAGCTTGGGGCACGACTTTGCTTGAACAACCCCCTGACGGTTTGAGCACTCTTTTAGCTCGGGATGCTCAAGGGATAGCTTCATGTAGACGACATTAGCTTTATGGGATCCTCGGATCCCTTCCCCCACCAAAAAAAAAAAAAATGAATATGTGCGTTTCTGATTAATTCAAGGGGAAGACATTCTAACACAAGCTTGTGAAAAACGTTCAAAAAAAATTTAAGTTTTGAGTATTAGTTTAAATTATTGTTTAAATTTTTTTTAATCTCATTAACTAAATCAGGTATAAAATGAATCGATTCAATTAAAATAACGAAATTTTAAATTTGTTGGCAACAAACTAAATATAGATCAAGATTTCTCAGCTAGCTAGCTAATCTCAAACGCTCTAAAACTTTAACGTCAATAATTAAGAAACCAAAACACTCTTAAGCTTGAAACCTTTGTATTAAGACAATATATTCTTAAATTTCTCCATTTTCTACATATTCATACGCCGTACACGTGTCAATTAACATGATAAAATAAACGCCTTAACCCACATTAGATTGACTCACCATTCCATCCTTTTATTTGTCCTTACCGACAGAATGTGAAATCTATCATTCAAAGGGTTCCACACTATCATAACTTTGAATAAAAAATTTAAAGGTTCTTGAGTTCTTTTCTGTAGGAATGGTGTATGAGATAAATTGCAAAATGTGCATCTACTAGCTTATGACTCAAATTAATGAGCATTCATAAGTCAAACATGCAAAATAAAAGTCTTAGCCCACATTAGATTGATTCACCATTCCATCCTTTTACTTGTTCTTACCCACAAAGTGTAAAATTCATCATTCCAAGTGTCCCACACTATCATAAGTTTGAATAAAAAATTTCAAGGTTCTCAGCATTGCTTTTGTAAGATTGTTGGATGAGATAAATTGCAAGATATATCTTGCTATGGCTCCAAAATTCTTGCACATTCATACGTCGTACACGTGTCAAACATGCAAAATAAACGGCTTTGTGGAATACATTCATTAATTATTCATTTAATGGTAAATTATTTATAATCGTATTTATAAACTTGCCAAATATTGAGTATTGTAATAAATGCCTAATGAGATTATTAACATTATTACAAGTGTAAAAACAAATGAAGTACATTAATAATTAATAGGACGGTAGAAAAAATATTAAAATTATAATAGAGAGAAGGCTGTAAAATAATTAATAGATTATGAATAAAAAGAAATATAAAATCAGAAATAGATTTTAAGTGTACAAAAAAAAAAAGTGAGTATGTAAATAACTTACAAGAGAAAAGAAAAAAGAACGGTTAAATCGGACAAAATGTTGCAAGTGTACAAGGAAATAAACACAACATACAAACGAAGATTGTAACAAATTATACTAATACATTTTTTTTTTTTTTGATTCTTGTTAGAGCTTACTATCATTACTAGGGCATTTTAGACCAGGTATAATCCAAACAACTTTGGCGCTATACCAAGTGAATTTCATATCTAGATAAAATTTTAACATTTGATTTGCATTTGTATTTAAATATATCATTATTGAAAAATTAACTAAACGAGTCTTAAAAAAAAAAAAAAACGAGTCACTAATCAATATAAGTTTTGAGTTTTCATTTAAATTATTTAACAAGATTAATGAAATAGGCCGGAAAGTGCCTATGGCACACAGAAGGAAAAAAAGATAATAACATTATATGCTTTTTCTTTGGAACCTACTAAAGGAAAATTTACTTAAAGAATAGAGTGAACAAATGGATTCATGGAGTGAAATTTGCAAAGGCAAATACTTGTATGATATCTTCTCGCTGTGAGACGGGTCAAGATGAAAACGTAATACTTATACGCACAAATGTAATATTAATTAGGAATAAAACATTACTTATATGAGAAAATATAATAGATTTACATTTTGATTTAAAAGTATTACATTTTTCTTCAAAAGTATTATATTTTCCCTTATAGGTAACACACACTTGTCAACATTACTTATTAGGAAAAATGTACAGTAATACTTTTGATGGAAACTATAATACTTTTACATCAAAATGTAAAAATATTACATTTTTTTTCAAAAGTATTATATTTTTCCTTATAAGTAAAAAACATTTTATTTCTGATTAGTACAGAGTATTACATTTGCCCATATAAGTATGACATTTGCATGTTGATTCGACCCAACCCGATCCGTCTTACGGATAAAAATTCGTGAGACGTTCTGACACAAGTGTGACCCATTTGCATATAAAAAGACTTTAGCTGCACAAAAGAAAGTGATTGAATTGACATAATCCCATAGGTCTTAAATGACTACCGAAAAAGAAAAAATAATATCTTGCTTCTGTTTTCAAGTATGCATTGAGCATGTTGTGTCACCAAGGAGAAGAAAATCTCTTCCCCATGGTCCATGGGGCTATCCTTTTATACAGTACACTCTTGCATTGTGCAAAAAGGCATTACCCAATATCCACTATTTGCTGCCCATTTGTCCCAAACTTTTCCCAAAGGTTGAATCATCAACTCCAAGGACCTCTCACACCTCGTCTCGTTCTTTGTCTCAAACTATATATATGTTTGGTCTCTGATCTATAATAGTTTTATTTTGTAAAATTTACCTAAAATAATTTTTTTTATCCCTTCTGATTTCATACTTTCTAATGTTCACCTGCTACCTGACAATAAAACCTTTTTGTTATTCATTGCATGCCGTGAGTTGACTAATCCCATCCTATATTTAAACAAAAAAAGAATCTATTTATTGAGTCAATTATATACTAGCATGTCAGGAGGTAAATACTAGAAAAGTAATGTAACACCACTCTAGTAGGTGTTGATAGTATATATACTCTTAATTATATTTTAAAGTCATTAATTTGATCCATTATGTCACAAAAAATTGCTTTAAGTTGAAGATGATAAAATTAATCACTTTAGTTTGAAAAATATTGAAAGAATGCATTTATAATACTAGATATTTTAAGAATTGAATTTATGAAATACAACTATCTCAAGATCACAAGATTTGTTTTTGTAATTTTAAATTTGACTTTTAATTAAATTTAATCTTACTAATTAAATAAGATATAAAATGAGTTGATTAAAATTTTAAATTTGTTTCGAAGCAAACTAATTATAGATCAAGATTCCCCTGCTAGCAATGCTCAACCGTTCGAAAACTTTAACGTCAATAATTAAGCAACAAAATAGTCTTAAACTTGAAAACTTTGTATTAAGACAATTCTTAATTTTTTTTTTTCAATTTGCTATACATCTTACGTCGTACACGCATCAAACATACAAAATAAACAATTAAACATCTTAGCCCACGTTGCATTGACTCACCAATATTCCATTCTTTTACTTGTTCTTACCCACAGAATGTGAAATCCATTGTTCTAAGGGTCTTATACTTTCATAAGTTTGAACTAAAAAATAGAAAAAAGTGTCAAATAGGCTATCGAAATTTTACTATTCGTGTAATTAGGTCACCTAACAAAAAAAGTGTGAAACCGACGGTAGTAAAAAAAGGTCATTCGCATATAACTAAAAGTCCTTACTTTAGGCGTCAGTTTCTCAACAAGACAAACGCCTATCCTTTTTTAAAAATTTATTTCTCCCTACTACAGTAAATTTCAACCATATTCAACATAATTAAATTTAATCATCCACAAATAATCATTCAATCATGCAATAATATTCACAATATAATCTAAACTACAACACAATTCATGGAAAACATTTAGTACCAACTATAACACAGTGACTTAATCTCAAGTCATGCTTTTGAAAAGAACTTCAACTAAATCCATGACTAAGGTGAAGTTGCAGTATAACATGTTGTAAACGTACATATACCTGAAAATTCTCAGCTATTTTATTAATGTTCTTGGTAAATAGATTTAGGACTACCATGTTCAAGCAACCACATTGAAATGGATGTTTTTAGGAAACTTTAGAGTTGTAAAAAACGAAGAGATGTTTAAAGACAATGAACTACCTCTATTTGGCCAAGCACCTTGTACTCAGATGACATTTATATATGTATGTATATATATATGTATGTATATATATGTATGTATGTATTTATTAATTTATGTGTGAATGTATATCGATGCTTAATATTAAAAAAATAAATATATAAATATACACATATGTATATTTGATTATATAAATATTTATTTATTTTATATATGTTGTTGTTGTTGTTGTTGTTGTTGTTGTTATTATTATTATTATTATTTTATGAAGATTAGTTAAGAAGGGTAAAGTTGAAATAATTCAAGGTAATATTCAAAGTTGAGACATTACCGCCACATGTATCAGCTTTGAGATAATATAACATTACCAGCTAATTTTATTAGTTGAACCAAACAAGGAAATATAACATTATCAGACTCAAATTATATAGGTAATTTGAGATGACCTGAACCAAACACCCCGTAGTGTCATTGCAGTCCCCATTCAGAATTTGCAAATCTGTTAGGAGTACTATAAGAAAAAGTAAGGGTGCGTTTGGTTCGCACATGGGAATCGGAATCGGAATAGGTATCAAATACTTGGTAATGGTAATGGGTTTTGGTGAAAGTATTTAACATATTTGGTAATTGGGTGGAATGGGAATGATTATTAATAGTGAGGAAGAAAGGAGGAAGGGAGATGAAACCCTTATGTAATAAGGGTATGGATTTTGTCATTAATGGGGTATTCCAAACCCATAGTAGCATTCACAAAACCTTTCAACCAAACACAAACAATCACTTTCATACCCATTCCTTATGCCTAAACCCACCAACCAAACACACCCTAAGTAGTATAACGTCTTTTTTTTTTTTTTTTGCTTTAAAATAAAGGAATAGTGACTGCATTAATGTGTAATCTACCAGGTGCTTTAAAAAATGAGAGTGCAGAACAAACATAGAGATAACTGAATGAGTTCTTGAAATGTTTATTTATGGTAGCAAATCAGTACAAAGAATTCCTGAAATGTTTCAGCGGAATGAGTTCTTCTTCAAGTTCAACTGTGTATACCTGAAATACAATATTGAAGCAAAATTTGTGAAATGGCCAAGTTTTCTCAGATGCAGTTGTTACAAATACAAATGGAAAAAAGAAGCTGACATTGTATGACCATTACCATTATCAGAACTCATAACTCAAATAGATTCCTCATACTTGTTAGATAAAAATAGATTATTGATGATATGCACCATATTCCCTTTTTGCCGGTTTCTCAAACTATCATTTACGTGGTTATTGAAATAAAAAATAATTGGATTTGATAATATAAATGTAATATTAATTGAGCAATTATATTTTTCCATATGCTGATAGGGGATTAATTTGCTTGTTAAATGTTTTTTCTCTAATCAACTCCTTATTATTGTTATAACATTTTCATAAATATGTTGTACAACCAAATGTTCAATAAATTGAACTTATGAATTCATAAGAACAAAACCTAGATTAATACATGTGGAAACTTTTGGACTTAATGTTAGACCTACAATACAATTTGAAATGTATGAAGACAAATAAATCCATCAGCTTTAGTAAAGTATTTTAATGACTTTTTTCAAATTGATCACTCCTAGTGATTAAAATTTTCTTCAGCAAAATTAATGAAATGAACTTAATAATATACGCACTCATAATTGATTTGACCAACTAAATAATGAAGATATAAATCTCCACCATTAGTTGGGCATACTAAATAATCAATATTTGGTTCCAATTATAATCCAACTAAAGGATCGAAATAATTAATGAGGATATAACTCCCCACCATAGGTGGACATACTAAAATAATAAAATACACATTCCAAAATGAAGTTGGAATTTGGCTCAAAAGACACATTTTATTTTTTGAATCCAAAAGAGGTATATCATACCATGTAACTTACAATAGTTAGTCCAAATAACAAAGTAAGCTTCGTGCGTGAACAATTAATAAAGGTGGTTAAATTTTGGTAAGTAACTAAATACATGGTTTGCCAATGCAAACCATGAAATTAAACTTAGAATTATAATTGAACTAAATTTATAAATTCTAATAATTGTAATGAAATTATTACCTAGGAGGTTGAGGAATTTATTGTCATAAAACTTGTCTGTGGGTTAAAGTTTTAATTCTATTAAATCCAAGTAAACCATTATGATAATATTTTAATCTCAATTACTAAATAACAAAATAACAAAAAGAATCTAGAGACATAAAGCTTACCTGTGGGCTAAAGTTTTACTCAATTAGATCGAATTGAAATTTTATGATTAAACAATTATCAAATGAGTTGAAGAATCAAGTGACATAAAACTTGCATATAGGTTAAAACTTTAATTCAATTAGATTCATTACAACCATTATGATATAAAACTTAAGAAATCATGTTCATTTTCTTAATCCCTTTGGGAAAATTAAGAAATATGATCCAATGTTTACATCATAAAATTAAGCTTCATGATAGGGACGGAAATTATCTACAAATCAGCATAAAGTAAATAAAATTCTTTATTTCTATCATCACTAATAAACTACTAAACTACATTCCGATATATAATTGCATGTGGGCTAAATTATGATCATAGTTCAGTATTTCATCATAATTAATAATGCAAATATAACGAAATTTCATGTGAGCTAAATTCCATCATATTACAACAATTAATCACAATTGATATGTCTAAAACTTTATGCGATCCAACAACTCAATATATAATTTTAACTAATTAAGGATGTTTTGGCTACTTCTCAACTAATTAAAATTATAAGATCACTAGGCAATTATCATTGCCATCTTTACGTGATTTGAACTTTAGACAATTTTTAGTAAATTAAAGATGTTGTGGCTACTCTTTAATTAATCTAAAATTGTAATCACTGGGCAAAAGGGAAATGTAAAGTCTAACAAACAAACTATACTGGCATGTGATAGACAATTCCCAATTATACTCCCATGAAAGTTGGTCAAGACGAAGCTTTGTTAAATACCAACTCCTTAGACAGAGTAGCATTTCAAGGGGACTAGTAGAAACAAGGCTTTTAAGCTAGGGCCATGGAACTAGTATTCGTCCCCGGGAAACTTCCCCGGTTCATGTATTCTCACATTCAATGTATAGCAGTTTGAGAGTTCCAAATCAAAATAGAGGTTCACTCATGGTTTAGGCTTAAATTGGTGAACTAAATTAACGGACGAAACATGCTTAAATTCAAGCACTACCGCAACTAATTTTATGCATAAAGTTCAACTTAATAAGGAACTAAATCCACTCTCAAACTATGCTTTCTAAATGCATAATAAAATCACATAATTTAAAAATAAAATATAATGCTTAGACCAAATATGCATAAAATTAAATAGTAAACTCATATATCACAACTAAATTGCATAACTAAAAATAATTTTTCATTTGAGCAATAACATCAAAGTATATAATTAATATTCAAAACTAGTATAACTTCAAACCAAAAGAAATCAAAAATATTGTATGATAATGTAATAGATATATACTTTGATAGATTCAAAAACTATAAGCCCAAATGAAAATGTTTTAATTGCATAAAATTTGTGAGCAATAGGTTGAATTCACAAATTCAAAAAATATCAAGCTATAGTATATGTTATCGTTCGTGAATCAAAATCTCACAAACCCTAATTGCATAATGAAACTTAATATTATGTACTTAATGTGATAGAATGCATAAAAACAATCTAGAGAGTATGAAAAACACCAAATATATATTCAATTATTCATACTTCACTTAATGTGAGCAAAAACATTTAAGATCATAATTGAAATACTAAATAAATTATGTGATAGATATACAATAATTGCAATAGTCAGTTCCCTAAGAAAACATGTTTTTCCAAAATGTTGAACGGATTCATAATCACTCTCCAAAACTTAATTAATTAAAAGTATTATTAATGGCAAAATATTGTAAATAATCTAAAATAGCAATAAATAGCCATAATAATATTATTATGTTAACTTCGAGACTAAATATGAAAAAAAAAATGAAACCGTTTACCTTTAAAATGTTTTCGGATATAACTTTAAAATTTAATAAAACTTAAGTCCATAATTTTTTTTAAATATTTTTTTTTACTTAAACAATGCCACATAAATCAATTTGGAAACAATCAATGACTTAATACCATAAAAATAATGTTATCATTAATTAAAATATTAGTAGTAATAAGGAACATTATAATCACTATTAACGTTTAATAATAACAAACATAGTAATACATATCTTAATGTTTCCACATACTTAAAAATAAAATGTGACTATTTCAAAAAACGGTTAACAACTATAACAGTAATTACCAATAATAATAAATAGTAATTAATGATTTACGTACCTTAATGATGCAAACCGCATCTATCAATAGCACTAACCCAAGTGAATTACAACATGGATTAAAACTGATCTAGTACTGAAATAGATCCAAATCTAATATATATTATTACCAATGATGAAGACCATTAACAAACTATGGTAGTTAGTAATAATTATATTAAAATTTAATAAACTAGTTATATGTCAAATAAAAAAGCTATAATTATTATTAAAATATCAATCAATAATGGTAAGATCCATACTTTAATGACCCAAGATAGGTCCCAAATAGCTTGTCCAAAATAGGTTTAAAAATCCAAGAGACACAAAATTAAAATATGTCTAATATTAAAGGGAAACCAAACAAGTTATTTTAATAGGCCATAATGACTTAATTAAATTGGCCTACAGATCTAAAATTGAATGATATTTTATAATGAATTTATAAGTTAATAATATGTTAAATCCATCTTTAAAATTAAACATGCTTTTCTAGACGCATAATTATAACAATAAAATAATTATAAATGTACAAAGCATGATTGGATTATGCATATGAATATATATTAACCTATATATTCTAAATAAATTGCAATAGGTCAAGCAATTTAATGTACACCTCAATATTAAATTAAAATTCAATGAGAAAATTAAATACATAATATTTGCCTAAAGTTGAATGATAATTTAATAATAAAATTGAGGAGGAATTATATTTAACAATTGGCTATATGAACCCATAACTAATAACAACATCTCATATCGTCATATCTATGCATTTGATGAGTTTCATATACAAATTTTCAACTTTCATTATTTGCCTACCTCAAAAAGTTACATTCCTCAGTCTTTCAAAAATCATATCCAAAAACAAAAATGACAAAAAAAATTTTTCCGGCCAAGAAATCTTTGTACTCCATTCTTCTCGCGACCATGTAGTCTACAATGAGCTAATCAAATTATGAGACTCTGAACAGTGTCTTAGTCTAAGCACTTCCTCATCCTTACAAATACTAAGCACAATAAATGAAGACCGAAGACTATCAAGTTGCTCCTTCTTCACAATAACTCAAAATAACAAAGCCATTCTACTAAGACACTGAAGTTCAACTGGAACACAATCACCTCCCAACTAAACTGGAATACTCTCGATCCCATACAAGTATGGGAGCATCTCCACTATGATCAGCAACACGCAAGACCACCCTGTACCTCACAGTACCCTCTCCCCAAGACCGGAGACACTTAGAGCATACACTTGTAATAAATATGTAATATAAATAGGAATAAATCAACCTAATTATGTGAATTTTATCTATAAATTTATCTAAATATGTACATGATTAGAGATGATATTAAGCATACAAAATTTTAATTTCAATTTTGTGTGCTATAAAAATAGATACTTCACCAAATATATAAAAGTTTAACTATATTATTATATTGTACATTTTAACAATATTTCATTTTTTTCAATTTGTTTAAAAATTTAAATTCACAATAACAAAAATTTTTCCATGTCTTGCACGGGTATAACACTCGTATACGTAATAGAAGTAGATAATATATTGAGTTTTCTTCGGTAAATGAGTTCAAAAGAGAAAAACGAGAATCATATCCCTCTGTGGACGAACGATAGGACCGGCCCCTGAGTCCTCCACGTTGACGGCTGACTTCTTCCTTTAGTAAATTTTGTCCATACCTTTAATTTCTAACAAAAATAATATATTCTCCTGGTCGCAGGTTCATCTGGGATTGCAGGTATAAATAGGGAAGCCTGAAAGAACAGATTTAAGCAAAAGCAATACTGAAGATTTTACAGAGTGGTAAAGAGGCAAGTATGGCTTCTATATCGTTTTTCTTGTTCATTTTCCTCTCGCTTGTTGCTTCTAATGCTCTTTCTCCATCTTCGGTTGCTTTTGAACAATTCAAATTCTGGTCCAAGAATGTAGATAACAAGATGCCACACACTGTTTTTTCTAAACTATCCCCCCTCACCGACCTCGAAACAAAAGCAATATCTCCATTAGTATCGTCCAATCCCGAACTATGCAGAAAAGCTAATTTGATTTGTACAACCGCTGTAAGGCCAATTGCTTGCATTATCTATACCAACCACAACTATCCCAATGATAATGTTACCTTCCCTATTGAAGAAGGGTCTTTCTTTAGACTTTCGGTCCTGAAAAACCGCAACAAAGTAACTCAGCCTGAACTCGACAACAAATTCCCTAACCGTGCTTTTTTACCTCGTCAAATAGCCACAACTATTCGACTTAGCGAGAGCTAGTTGCAAAGGATATTTCCCACCGCACTTTCCATTCCATCCACCAAGGCCTCTGTGGACATGAGCCTTCACCATTGTGATGCTTCCAGAGTTAAGGGAGAAAGGCGTACTTGTGCAAAGATCCTAGAGGACATGATTGAGTTCTCTAGGGATACTTTAGGCTGCAAACATATGGTGGCATTGGCATCGCAGAATACAAAAGGCCTGGGGAATCGAGTTGTCACGATTAGGAATGTTCTTAAACCTTACAATAAGACCGAAAAGATAGTTGCATGTCATGAGGTGTTTTTCCCCTTTGCCGCGTATTATTGTCATATGTTGCCTTTAACACAAGTATATGCGGTGGAAGTGATTAGTCCAAAGAAAAGTGGTACAATCAATAATCTCTTTGCAATTTGTCATATGGACAGGACACCGAACCACATGGCCTTCAAACTACTCAAGACATCTCCCGGGAAAGGAGAGGTGTGCCACTGGATAGGCGAAATGGACCTTCTCTGGGTGAGTTACGACTAGATGGGCAAAAGCAAAAGAGAATCCATGTTATATCAAATGTTTTAGCGTACCAAATAAACCATGTAAACATGGATATGCATTGCAGTTAATTTATATTTTGTTTACACTTTTTAATATTATGGATATGCATTGCAGTTAATTTATATTTTGTTTACAGTTTTTAATATATAAATACACTAAAACGTATGAGTTTTGAAAATATAAAATCCATGCCTATATTTTACGGGGTGAAGTGATACTTACTTAGCTTAAGTTAATGTTATCTATACTCTGTTGAGAAGGAATTAAGTTTATAGGTGAATATGAACTAGGATGCAAGTTGAGGAGGAATTAATTAAGTTTATCCAAGGATAGACGACGGTGTGAAAGATTTATTAATTTGAGGAGTTTTATGGTTGTATAGCATTTTTTTCTTATTGTATTAAGTTGGATGTTGATTAACTTATTGTAAGTTTTGAGGAGTTTTATGGTTTTATAGCATTTTTTTCTTATTGTATTAAGTTGGATGTTGATTAACTTATTGTAAGTTTTGAGGAGTTTTATGGTTGTATAGCATTTTTTTCTTATTGTATTAAGTTGGATGTTGATTAACTTATTGTAAGTTTTAAGTATAGCCTTAGCGTTTGGGTATACACCCATTTTCTTTTAGTTAGTTAATATTGATAATTTTAAAGAAAAATTGTTAGAAATTTGGTTATGAAAAACTAGGGTGTTACATATATAAATTAATAAAATTTAGTAAGTTTTGGGCTCAAGGTAAACTATTCTAGGAAATTATTTTTGTCAAAAGAATTTAGGCATACGAAATGAATAACTACCTTTTAGACAATATTTATGAGAATAATTTCGAAATAAATTAATACGGGGTGTTACACACATATACATATATAGGAAGGATTTAGGTGCAGGGAAGGGTTCCCGTAAAGTTACGGACCTTAAACATTACAATGGCAGACTTTAAGCACACAAATCACTCACCTTAAGCACACAAACAAAGTACCTTAAAAAGTACCTTAAAAACACAAACCACGCGCACCTAAAGCTTTAGGCCAACGCTCCTTTAAGTACACAAGTCACGCATCTTAATAACACAAATCACGTAGTTAAGGTTTTCAGATGGCGCACCTTAAATTTCAACAACTCATCGCACAACCACACGGGAGACACCCCACCTCACTGGAACCGAATTTTATATGCATACACACTCACACACATACTCCCTCTATCCGATTTTATGTATCCTACTCAAACCAACTCTTTCTTCTTTGTTTTTTTTTCTTGATTATATTTTAGTAATTTTTAATTT
Source organism: Ipomoea triloba (assembly GCF_003576645.1). NCBI lineage: Eukaryota > Viridiplantae > Streptophyta > Magnoliopsida > Solanales > Convolvulaceae > Ipomoea > Ipomoea triloba. Next base: position 11,074,380 of record NC_044923.1, on the reverse strand, counting down.
TTTTTTATTGTAATTTAAGTTTAATTTCTAAATATATAAATTTTGTATTCTAATACTAAATATTATAAAAAATTGAATTAAAAATAACTTCAGTCAAACTTCGTTAAACTAACTAAACACATAAAATGGGACGAAGGGAGTATGTATATATGTGTGTACGTGTGTGTGTAAATTGGTTATCAATTAGCGGCTGATAACAAAAAGTCAATAACCGCTCAATAACTGAAGTGCCAAATAATCGAAAATTTTTAACTTTAATAACTGAAATTGATTGAAAACTGAATTTTTAATCAATTTGATTATCGATCATTGAGCGGTTAACCGATATTTTGCTCACCCTAAGTATAACAAAGTAAATCAAATTTTCATTTTTCAACGAAATTCTTGTTATTCAATTCCTAATACGTGTGTATGATCATTCGTGAAATAAAATCAAGTGATTGTTGATTTAATATATTATATTGATAATGCCTTATAGGATAATATGCTAATATTTGATTGTGTAAATTAATTCTCAAGTCAATTTATTACATTGTTAACAAATTTTACGTCATGTAAATATATGGCACAACCTTCATTAAAGATATATATTATATGATATATATATGACCAAAGATCAATTTTAAATAAACTAAAGACTCTATTAATTGCTAAAAAATTTATTAATTGGCAGTGCATCATAGGGGTGTAAACGAATCGAATCGAATCGAGTCAAATATCTTACTGTTCGATTCGAATTCGACTATATGATAAATATTCGTATTCGTATTCGTTTATTATTCGAATCCCAAATTTGATTCGTATTTCATTCGATCACTTTATTCGAATATATTCGATCTAAAATGCCTAACTTACTTTTTTTTTTTCCAAATCCTTCAATAAATTAAGATAAAACGTAAAAAAAAAAAAAAAAAAAAAATCCATCTACACTACCGCTGCTGTCTCCGGAAGTTGCCGACTTGTCGCGCTAGAGATCGAAGAAGCTCAGTTCATGAATCCAATTCCCGCAGGGATGAGTGACAACTTCGTCAATCAAATGCCGGTAGGGAAGAGCTACCGACTTCGTGAATCAAAATCTACGGGTCTGCCGTCTGGTTTTGCATGAATGACTGCAGTCCCTTACTTTTCTTTTGCTTAGGGTTTTTAAGTTTTCATATATATATATATATATATTCCATATTCGATAATCGAATACTATTTGAATTGAATACTATCAATTCGAATTCGAATTCGTATTCGAATTCATTCGAATTCGGATTCGTATTCGAATTATTCGAATTCGTATCGGCATATTTAAATTCGAATCACGAATCAAATTTTATATTTGATTTGTTTACACCCCTTGCGCACCACAAGTTAAATGTTTTTTCTCTAATCAACTCCTTATTATTGTTACAACATTTTCATAAATATGTTGTACAACCAAATGTTCAATAAATTGAACTTATGAATTCATAAGAACAAAACCTAGATTAATACATGTGGAAACTTTTGGACTTAATGTTAGACCTACAATACAATTTAAAATGTATGAAGACAATAAATTCATCAGCTTTAGTAAAGTATTTTAATGACTTTTTTAAAATTGATCACTCCCAGTGATTAAAATATTCTTCAGCAAAATTAATGAAATGAACTTAATAATATACGCACCATAGGTGGACATACTAAAATAATAAAATACAAATTCCAAAATGAAGTTGGAATTTGGGTCAAAAGCCACATTTTATTTTTTGAATCCAAAAGAGGTATATCATACCATGTAACTTACTATAGTTAGTCCAAATAACAAAGTAAGCTTCGTGAACAATTAAAAAAGGTGGTTAAATTTTGGTAAGTAACTAAATACATGGTTTGCCAATGCAAACAATGAAACTTAGAATTATAATTGAACTAAATTTATAAATTCTAATAATTGTAATGAAATTATTACCTAGGAGGTTGAGGAATTTATTGACATAAAACTTGCATGTGGGCTAAAGTTTTAATTCTATTAAATCCAAGTAAACCCTTATGATAATATTTTAATCTCAATTACTAAATAACAAAATAACAAAAAGAATCTAGATACATAAAGCTTACCTGTGGGCTAAAGTTTTACTCAATTAGATCGAACTGAAATTTTATAATTAAACAATTATCAAATGAGTTGAAGAATCAAGTGACATAAAACTTGCATATAAGTTAAAACTTTAATTCAATTAGATTCATTACAACCATTATGATATAAAACTTAAGAAATCATGTTCCTTTTCTTAATCCCTTTGGGAAAATTAAGAAATATGATCCAAAGTTTACATCATAAAATTAAGCTTCATGATAAGGACGGAAATTATCTACAAATCAGCATAAAGTAAATAAAATTCTTTATTTCGATCATCACTAATAAACTACTAAACTACATTCCGATATATAATTGCATGTGGGCTAAATTATGATCATAGTTCAGTATTTCATCATAATTAATAATGCAAATATAATGAAATTTCATGTGAGCTAAATTCCATCATATTACAAACAATTAATCACAATTGATATGTCTAAAACTTTATGTGATCCAACAACTCAATATATAATTTTAACTAAGGATGTTGTGGCTACTTCTCAACTAATTAAAATTATAAGATCACTAGGCAATTATCATTGCCATCTTTACGTGATTTGAACTTTAGACAATTTTTAGTAAATTAAAGATGTTGTGGCTACTCTTTAATTAATCTAAAATTGTAATCACTGGGCAAAAGGGAAATGTAAAGTCTAACAAACAAACTATACTGGCATGTGATAGACAATTCCCAATTATACTCCCATGAAAGTTGGTCAAGACGAAGCTTTGTTAAATACCAACTCCTTAGACAGAGTAGCATTTCAAGGGGACTAGTAGAAACAAGGCTTTTAAGCTAGGGCCATGGAACTAGTATTCGTCCCCGGGAAACTTCCCCGGTTCATGTATTCTCACATTCAATGTATAGCAGTTTGAGAGTTCCAAATCAAAATAGAGGTTCACTCATGGTTTAGGCTTAAACTGGTGAACTAAATTAATGGACGAAACATGCTTAAATTTAAGCACTACCGCAACTAATTTTATGCATAAAGTTCAACTTAATAAGGAACTAAATCCACTCTCAAACTATGCTTTCTAAATGCATAATAAAATCACATAATTTAAAAATAAAATATAATGCTTAGACCAAGTATGCATAAAATTAAATAGTAAACTCATATATCACAACTAAATTGCATAACTAAAAATAATTTTTCATTTGAGCAATAACATCAAATTATATAATTAATTTTCAAAACTAGTATAACTTCAAACCAAAAGAAATCCAAAATATTGTATAATAATGTAATAGATATATACTTTGATAGATTAAAAAACTATAAGCCCAAATGAAAATGTTTTAATTGCATAAAATTTGTGAGCAATAGGTTGAATTCATAAATTCAAAAAATATCAAGCTATAGTAGACCTTGATTTCCTTTTGCTCTCGTGTGCATTCACCTAGTAAAATTATCAACGAAACGAAAATTTCCACAATTGACTAGAAGTAGTCAATTGGGTTAGTAGCAAAAACAAGTAATAATAAAACAAAATTAAGTGGAATGGATTAACATTTCTCAAATCTAGCATTCATGCAATCAAAGTAAACAAAAACATATGACAACCTATTGCCCTCCCCGGCAACGGCGCCATTTTGACAACACTTGCGTGTATAGGGTGAAATGTCAAAAGATATTTTTATGATAAAACGGAAAGTCTGTGACTCCCCGAGTGTCGGTCTCGAAGGAGGGACGTGGAGGTATTTCAAAAATTCGGGAGTTTACTTGATTGAATCATGCATAGGACTCGAGTGTGGTGAAAGGTGGAATTGCTAGTGAGAGTGTAGTTCATTGGTTGGTTTGAGTGCAAGAGAGTAGTAAAGTGAAAGTGATTTTGGGAATATGTAAAAGGGGTAGGGATTGGATAGTGTTCATGAATATTGCATAGTGAGAGTCTAAGGTCATGGATTAGGATTGCTAGGATATTGTCTATTCAAGAGTGTGTTGTCTTAGTCCTTTTCCACCTTGTGTACTAAGGCTTCTTTGACTTAGGAGTGCCTTCAAGCATCCAAAGTTCTAAGAGGAATTTTATCAAACACTAAGCTACACACTATCCTACTATTCTTAAGAAGTTCATAGGAACTTTGATTGTGTAAAGCTTCAAATCCTAACTCTAATCAAAGACATGAAAGAGTCAAGAGCTCAATCTCTCATCTAGATTGGCCAAATCCAACAAGATCTCATCAAAACAACAATCAAAAGACAAGAATAGATAATCCATCAACACAAACTCATAGATCCAAGATATAGAAATAAGATCATCACAAAAGCAATATTCAATCACACAATCCAAATCCCTAGACTAAATTAGCTACTCATGATATGAAATGAAAGCAAAAGCTAATTTAATCCAAGAATAAGATTACTAAAATTATAGAAATGAAATAGAGATCACCTAGAGAGAAGAAGATCTTCAATCCAAGCTTGTTGTCTTCTACAATGGAGATTGATCTAATCTAAAAACTAGGAAAAATGGAGAATGTTCCCCAAAGGAAAAACTAAGAAAAGGGAAAAACTAAAATTATGGAAAATCCTCCTATGGAAATTCATCAAAGGGGTTTAAATAGTCTCCGAAATGACAACCCTAGCTGAAATTCGCGCATCACGCCTCCACGCCTCTCACACGCGTGTGAGCGTGCGTGGGGAGCTTCTGGAAAGTTTCCACGCTTGCTCACACGCGTGTGGCCTTCCAGATTGGTCCTCCGGGGCTCCGCTTTTGCCTGGTTTGCTCTTTAAGCTCATCTTTTTGTCCTATTTGCTCCTGGGGCTCCTGTTTTACTTCTTTTAGGCTAAAAATAGCTTTTGTGCATCAGTTAGTGATTTTCAAGCATTTACGCACATAATTTACCAAATAAGGATGCTATAGACGCGATAAAACACCCTAAAATGTGCCTGAAATAAGGGTATCTCGGAGTCTTATCACATAACATCTCCGGTGCCCATAGTTCGTCCACTTGAGTTCCCACCGAAGACTACTTTAGGACCATTCTTCGCTTTAAAGTTGCTCAATTCTGATTTATCACCCGTCATATGTCTTGAGCATCCACTTTCTACATACCAGATGGTCCTGTTTCCCTGCATTCAAAGATTAGGTATTTTTAGGTACCCATACCTTCTTGGGTCCTTGACGGTTAGCTGTGAGCTTGGGCATCCATGCGTACCTAGAACTCGTAAGGTTCATCCTCGGTCCACGATACCCGTTAAACACACGATAATCATAAGTGATAGCGTAGTAGGCCTGAGGAGACTTCGGTGAATAAACCTTATGAAGTGGCGGCGTTTGTTTATTCGTGTTTATCCTAGTGTATGAGGTCTGTTTATGTCTATGAGTGAGCAAAAATTTTGCTCTTGTCATTGGTTCATATTCCATGAACCAGTCCTCATCACTGGGATATAGTCTACCATCTCCGCCTCTATGCTTGCTCGGAAACTTTTTGAAATTCTTGACACTACTCGGGTAAGAATTCGGTCTTCCCTGAGGTCTACCCTTGCGTTGCCTCTGTAAGTAGTGTTGCCTCTTATTGCCTTGAAATTTCCCTTTGGATTGGTTATTCCCATGTGGTTGACCATTTGCAAAGAAACCATGATGGTTATGCTTGCGAGGTCTGTATCGAGGAATCTGATGACTTCTCGGGTTACCGTTTTGGGAGTTCCCTCTCATAGGTTCCACAATTCGTGTTTCAGTCGAATTATTAGATCGACTCGTTGATTGTGGTTCTGTTCCATTTTCGGCATTGATCATGGGCTCAAGATTTTCGGTTTGACCTTGGACAAAAACTAAGCTTAATCCTCCACTAGTAGAAGGGTCAGTTGGTCGTACAAGGAGAACATGTTGATGAGAGCTGGAGTTATAACCGAGTTCGGTTCTACTCCCTGATGGTCTTTGATCGTCTACCATTCGATCCATTAATCTGGATGAATTTGTAAACGTCGCAATTACCGCACGCAAGTTTTGCTCTCTATCATCCTTCGCTTTACACTCTTCCTTAAAAAGAAGAACTTGCCTCTCAAGCTGGCTTATAGATTCAATCATCTCAGCATTTTTGGACTTTAAGTCCTCGAGATTTTGTCTTTCAGCCAATAGCTTAGCATTCTCTTCTTTAAGTTTGAAGTGTGAATCCTCAATATCATTAAAACTCTTCATCATTCTTTCGAATGCTTCCCTAGGGTTTTCATGATATATGGATTCGGAACTATAGTTAGATGAGTGGTTTTGTGAAGTTACCTCTTCTTCATCAGCCATAAGACATATCTCTTTGTCCGAATCCTCTTGGCTAAAGAGACATAGTAGCCCCTTTTCGTCTTCCGAGCTGTCACTCTCGGAGCTGGAGCTAGACGTGCATGTCTCATCGTTCTTTTCTCCTGATTTCTCCTCCACAGCTAGAGCCTTCCTTCGCCTGTTATTATTTTGATTATTGCTAGGTTGCTCATCAGCATCATTGGATGTATTCTTTGGGGTAGTGTAGTTTCCCGAACCCTTCCTATAGTTGTATTCGTCATGATGCTTTCTGACAATGGGGTAAGGACATTCGGCCTTGAAATGTCCTGGCTTACGGCAGTTGTAACATAACATCTGAGTTTCTTCATTTTCGCGTGCTTTGGATCCACTTGGTTTATCGTGGCTCCTATGTTTTGATCTTCTCGACTTGTCTGCAGTATCATGTGTCTGATTCTTTCTCATAAACCTTTTAAACTTTCTCATAAACAAAGCAAACTGCAGGTCGTCAGTGAATAAGTCAGATGAGGGATTAGAATTCGACCTTACATTTGACGATGAAGGTTGTTGATTCGCAACTAATGCTATGTTTCTTGTTTCTGGTTCATCATCATTTAATGCTTCCTTCTCAAACTCATAAGCTTTCAGATCACTAAAGATCTGAGTGGTGCTTGTGGTTTTGAGATCTCGATGATCACGCATAGCCACCATCTTCATCTCTCAGCTTTTGGGTAGTCCTCGGAGAATCTTCAGATTGATCTCCTTTTGTGATAGATTTTCTTCGTCAAGATCATTGATGTCCATCAGCAATTTCATGAACCGAGCCTCCATGTCAGTTATGGATTCCTTCGGTCCAAGTTTGAAATCCTCAAACATCTTCATGGCAATCGTCAACTTGTTTTCCTTTTCTTGTTCGTCTCCTTCGCCTATTTGCATGAGTACATCCCAGATGTCTTTGGCAGACTTGCATTTTCTCACTCGTGGAAACAATGATTCATCCAGAGCCTTGTAAAGTATGTCCTTGGCTATGTTGTCTAGATTCACTTGGGTTCTTTCTTCGGTGGTCAGCAAGGATTTCTCCTTCGGTATCATCTCTGGTGATGTTGGATCAGTAGGAATACGATTGGGCTTCACTTGCAATATCTTGATGGGTCCGCCAGTAATCACGTCCCACATCTCATCATGAATAGCAGACAAGTGAGCCTGCATTCGCACTTTCTAGTCATCAAATTTGTCCAAGTTAAACATGAGAAAATGCCTATGATGTTCCATTTTAGACATAGTGCAAAGTAGAAAAAGAGTTTGATGATTTTTCAAAGAGGATCACCAGGCAGTATACACAGAGTGTTCACCGTTCAAGGTAACGTGCTCTGATACCACTTGTTGGTCCCGGTGGTAACGGTGTGAGTCTAGAAGGGGGGGTTGAATAGACTCACAAGGGGTTTTTGAAAACTTTTTCAAAAGAGTTATATCGCAGCGGAAAGATTATGTCAAGTTTTAGTTTCACTTTGCACTTAGGATTTTCTTATAAAAGATATTACGTTTGAGATTACGTGAGGTGTGCAATGCAATGCGTAAATGTAAAGAGATAGAGAGAGAGATTTTTATAGTGGTTCGGCTGTTAACTAAGCCTACTCCGCTCTTCTTCACAACACGTGAAGGTTTGCACTATATTCCCCTTAATAGTACAAACTCCGTTACAACGTGCTCCTCTGATCACTAAGCCCGGCAGCCACGTTGATGTAGGTTTTTCAACTTCTTCCAAGTTTACTCCGCCTCTTTCTACTTCACTTGTAGAGATGGTTGAAATGTTTTGATGTTTCTCCAACGTTGAGATCCTTGTGATTGAGCTTCTTGATGTCAACTTTTCAGCTTCACACGGTCTCTTTTCAGCTAAATATCACTTGTATGCTTTTGAATATTTTATCACACTGAGAGCAGTTTACTTGCTAGAGAATATTTCGCTTTTTCAACCTTGTCAAAGTGAGATGGGACAAGGGTATTTATAGGTGGAATTTCAAATCCGTTGGAGGGAATGTGAAATTCAAACCTATTGTCCAGTGTGTAATATCCAATGGGTAAGGTTTTAGCCTTTTTCAGAATGTTAGTACTTTCTAGCCGTTTGTTCACTTTTGTGCAAGGACAATTTGTCTTTTGTCTCACAAAAAGGTGACAATCATTAAATGCTCCTTGGGATCGTTGCATAGGATCCGATTTGACATTCAGTTATACCCATTCTCAAGGCAGTAGATAAGACAACTTATCAGAGAATGTCTTTGCCTTGGTTGTGCGAGAGAATGATTGACCTTATCATTCCTCTTAACCTCCTCGAGACAATCACAGTTTGATTACTCGGTCATAAGAGCTTGGCCCTTCCATCCTTCGGCCTGTAATCCTAGTCTTCGGTTCTTCAAGCCTTCTACACTTCCACTAGTACAAAAAAGAACATATAACACTAACATTTAGCTACTGTTGTTAAAAGAACAGTAGTCTATTCTTAAAAAAAACTCGCGGTGGCAATTTTGTAATTAATCAATCAATAATCCGCTACCGTTGTTCGCTGCAACAGATGCGATTTGAAAAAAAGAAGAAGACACATTTATTGTCCGCCACCGTTTCTCGCTAAAACGGTGGCGGAAAATAATATTAAAAAAAATGAAAAATTCTTTCACACTTTTCTTCTCGATTCTTCTTATTTTTCTTCTCTCCGTCACTCCACTCTCGTCTATCTCTCTCTCTATCAGCTCACGCCTTCTCTTCTCTCGACGATGACTTGGTGGCGATGGAGGGAGCTTAGTGGCAGCGTTGCGACGGAGGGTGAGAGGGCAGCGATGATCGCCACCGGCCGGCGTAGGAAGTCTTTTGCGGCGTAGAAAGAGAGATCTGCGAAGAACGGAGGGTGAGAGATCTGCGACGAACGGAGGGTGAGAGATCTGCGACAGAGGGGGAGAGATCTGCGACGGAGGGTGAGAGATCTGTGACGGAACTCTGTTTTGATTTTCCCACCTTTTCATGTAGCTAGGGTTTGCCGATCTGGTAATCTATTTATCCTTTTTTCACTACATTTCTCTAACAGAATAGGATACTTGTTGATTTGTGAAGTTCTTTAAGATGACAACTGAAGAAGTTGGATGTGAGCAAGATAATTCGTTCCCTGATGGCTTCAACGTCAATTATCTCAAAGTTTATTACGGTAATTTACATCATATTCTTTAGTTAGCTATGAATTACTTGAAATTATGATAAATTTATATTTAAAGAAAAATTATGAACTTTGTGGTGTGAACTGGATTTCTTAGGGATTTGTTACAGCTGGGGTGTTGCCAACATTGAGTGGAGATAGGGTTTATGGTGACAACTCTTGTTTTTGTTACTGTTGGGGTCATTGTGTCTCTTTGTGCTACAATCTGCTACAACAGAGGGCCCTCCACAAAGCTGTGAGATTAATTGAGCTAGCTCCTTTTGTATTTTGTTTTTCCCCGTTGCCATTGGACTTGTTAAATGAGATATAAAACTTGGAAGAGTGGAAATAACTGCCAGTTTGAATTAAATAGCTATTCCTATTCTAATGATTATTTTCATTCACCAATTAACTTGTATTAGAATTGGTGTGATTTCTTATATATATAGTCGCAATTTAGTACAGAATTTGAGTATGCGAATCTTGACTGTTTTGTTTCCTTCCACACAATTCTTTTGATATATATGATTAATATTATAGAGCCAATTCAAATGGTCTATTATTGGGCTAAAATTGTGCTTTTTCATGCAGCTAAGTATTGATGTTTTCATAGTGTTCCATGGAATTTGCTTTGAGCATGGTTAATTGGACACCTGATATTATGGAGATTTATCACCTCATTTAGTCATTTTTGTTTTGACACTGCCTGAATACCTGAGCACCATGGACCAAAATTATTTAGCAAAATATTTTCTTATGCTTGCAGACTTGGTACTTTCAAATAAGCTAGTCCTCTATGATCTTGAAAGTCAGGCCATTGGATGGACAAAATATAACTGTAAGATATTTCCTATTCAATACATTACTTTGTCTTTGTTTTAGTTAGATCATATAGTTCCCCAGTACATGGTCTATATTTCTCCATTTCTTTTCCTGTCAATCCTGCTTTTACTACCTTATCATTGTTTATTTGATTTCTTTCTATGTTTCTGTGGAGATTCATCTTGTTGGCAAGAACTTTAAATGAGGATGAAAGGGATCTGCAGCTCTCTGTAAATTATCTTTTGTTTTTATGTCTGATTTTTTAAGAGAAACTGGTTTTTCTTCACCCATATGTTATATTGAAGAATTGTATGTATTTTTGTTGTAAATTTTATCAAGGAGCTGGTTAGTATGGTTACTAGAAATACTAGTGATGTTTATTTAATATGGTTACTAGAAAGACTGGTGATGTTTATTTAATATTTGTGATGTAATATTATAAGTATATACAACAATTAGAAGAATCTTATGTTTAATATTTCATTTATTATTTGTAATAATTTTATCATATATAATTACTCGAATCTGTTTTTTTTTTTATGATTTTTTTTTAATTTTGGGTATCCGCCACCGTATTTAACTAAAAACGGTGGCAGATACCCTTATTACTATTTATTTTTTAAAAAAAAATATCATCCGCTACCGTTCCTAGCTAGGAACGGTAGCGAGGAACGGTAGCGGATGACTAGACTTTTCGCTACCGTTCCACAACGGTAGCGGAAAGTCAATGACAATTAGTGACTGTTCCTTCCGCTACTGTTGTACAACAGTAGCGAAAAGTCATTTACAACAGTAGCGGATGTGCAATTTTGTACTAGTGTTCGGTTCTTCAGATCTTCAACACTTCGGTTTGATTTTCCAAGGCTTCCATGTTAGTGACTTGAATCCTTTTCAAGAGAGATATTTCAATGATGGTTTGTTACTAAGGATTTGGTCAACCTATAAGACTAAGATATGAGATCAAGAATCTATTCTAAAAGACAATCCAAAAATTGGGGATATCCTCGGGTTATTGGTATCATCAAAATCAGTAACTTGGGGTTCCTAACAAAAATCACATAATTTAAAAATAAAATATAATGCTTAGACCAAATATGCATAAAATTAAATAGTAAACTCATATATCACAACTAAATTGCATAACTAAAAATAATTTTTCATTTGAGCAATAACATCAAAGTATATAATTAATATTCAAAACTAGTATAACTTCAAACCAAATGAAATCCAAAATATTGTATAATAATGTAATAGATATATACTTTGAAAGGTTAAAAAACTGTAAGCCCACATGAAAATGTTTTAATTGCATAAAAATCTCATTCGTGAATCAAAATCTCACAAACCCTAATTGCATAATTAAACTTAATTTATCTACTTAATGTGATTGAATGCATAAAAACAATCTAAAGAGTATGAAAAACACCAAATATATATTCAAATATTCATACTTCACTTAATGTGAGCAAAAACATTTAAAATCATAATTGAAATACTAAATAAATTATGTGATAGATATACAATAATTGCAATAGTCAGTTCCCTAAGAAAATATGTTTTTCCAAAATGTTGAACGGATTCATATTCACTCTCCAAAACTCAATTAATTAAAAGTATTATTAATGGCAAAAAATTGTAAATAATCCAAAATAGCAATAAATAGCCATAATAATATTAAACCGTTAATTTCGAGACTAAATATGAAAAAAATAGTTAAACCGTTAACTTTTAAAACGTTTTCGAATATAACTTTAAAATTTAATAAAACTTAAGTTCGAAAAATATTAATGTCTAGAAAATAATAATGTGTGTAATATTTTTTTTTTTATCTCAAACAATGCCACATAAATCAATTTGGAAACAATCAATGACTTAATACCTTAAAAATAATGTTATCATTAATTAAAATAATAGTAATAATAAGGAACATTATAATCACTATTAACATTTAATAATAAGAAACATAGTAATACATATCTTAATGTTTCCATATACTTAAAAATAAAATGTGGCTATTTCAAAAAACGGTTAACAACTATAACAGTAATTACCAATAATAATAAATAGTAGTTTATGATTTACGTACCTTTATGATTTACGTACCTTAATTTATAATAAATAGTAATTTATGATTTACGTACATATACAAAATTTCAATTTTATATTTGATTTGTTTACACCCCTTGCGCACCACAAGTTAAATGTTTTTTCTCTAATCAACCCCTTATTATTGTTACAACATTTTCATAAATATGTTGTACAACCAAATGTTCAATAAATTGAACTTATGAATTCATAAGAACAAAACCTAGATTAATACATGTGGAAACTTTTGGATTTAATGTTAGACCTACAATACAATTTGAAATGTATGAAGACAATTAAATTCATCAGCTTTAGTAAAGTATTTTAATGACTTTTTTCAAATTGATCACTCCCAGTGATTAAAATATTCTTCAGCAAAATTAATGAAATGAACTTAATAATATACGCACTCATAATTGATTTGACCAACTAAATAATGAAGATATAAATCCCCACCATTAGTTGGGCATATTAAATAATCAATTTTGGTTCCAATTATAATCCAACTAAAGGATCGGAATAATTAATGAGGATATAACTCCCCACCATAGGTGGACATACTAAAATAATAAAATACACATTCCAAAATGAAGTTGGAATTTGGCTCAAAAGACACATTTTATTTTTTGAATCCAAAAGAGGTATATCATACCATGTAACTTACTATAGTTAGTCCAAATAACAAAGTAAGCTTCGTGAACAATTAAAAAAGGTGGTTAAATTTTGGTAAGTAACTAAATACATGGTTTACCAATGCAAACCATGAAACTTAGAATTATAATTGAAATAAATTTATAAATTCTAATAATTGTAATGAAATTATTACCTAGGAGGTTGAGGAATTTATTGACATAAAACTTGCCTGTGGGCTAAAGTTTTAATTCTATTAAATCCAAGTAAACCCTTATGATAATATTTTAATATCAATTACTAAATAACAAAATAACAAAAAGAATCTAGAGACATAAAGCTTACCTGTGGGCTAAAGTTTTACTCAATTAGATCGAACTGAAATTTTATGATTAAACAATTATCAAATGAGTTGAAGAATCAAGTGACATAAAACTTGCATATAGGTTAAAACTTTAATTCAATTAGATTCATTACAACCATTATGATATAAAACTTAAGAAATCATGTTCCTTTTCTTAATCCCTTTGGGAAAATTAAGAAATATGATCCAAAGTTTACATCATAAAATTAAGCTTCATGATAGGGACGAAAATTATCTACAAATCAGCATAAAGTAAATAAAATTCTTTATTTCTATCATCACTAATAAACTACTAAACTACATTCCGATATATAATTGCATGTGGGCTAAATTATGATCATAGTTCAGTATTTCATCATAATTAATAATGCAAATATAACGAAATTTCATGTGAGCTAAATTCCATCATATTACAAACAATTAATCACAATTGATATGTCTAAAACTTTATGTGATCCAACAACTCAATATATAATTTTAACTAAGTAAGGATGTTGTGGCTACTTCTCAACTAATTAAAATTATAAGGTCACTAGGCAATTATCATTGCCATCTTTACGTGATTTGAACTTTAGAAAATTTTTAGTAAATTAAAGATGTTGTGGCTACTCTTTAATTAATCTAAAATTGTAATCACTGGGCAAAAGGGAAATGTAAAGTCTAACAAACATACTATACTGGCATGTGATAGACAATTCTCAATTATACTCCCATGAAAGTTGGTCAAGACGAAGCTTTGTTAAATACCAACTCTTTAGACAGAGTAGCATTTCAAGGGGACTAGTAGAAACAAGGCTTTTAAGCTAGGGCCATGGAACTAGTATTCGTCCCCGGGAAATTTCCCCGGTTCATGTATTCTCACATTCAATGTATAGTAGTTTGAGAGTCGTTCCAAATCAAAATAGAGGTTCACTCATGGTTTAGGCTTAAACTGGTGAACTTGTAACACCCCGGCTCGGCTATACCGTACATCCGGAGTGGTTACCGCCACACCTAGACTGAACCCAATCAAATCCAGAAAGAGTCCACTCTAGATGCACAGGCTAAAGAAGGAAGACTGTTTCACACACTTTCTACTTGACAAAAGCTTTACGTATATATTGCAGCGGGAAGAAAGGAAGGTAGCTAGGTTAGCTACTACTATATATACAAGGATCGACCCATTGGGTCCAAAAACATGAAAGTTTAAGTTGTTCACAACTTGTTAGCCATACTAGTATACATATAAAATTCAGTTCCAGTGCGGTAGGGTGTCTCCCGTGTGGTTGTGCGATGAGTTGTTGAAACTTAAGGTGCGCCATCTTAAAACCTTAAGTGCGTGATTTGTGTTATTAAGATGCGTGACTTGTGTACTTAAGGAGCGTTGGCCTAAAGCTTTAGGTGTGCGTGGTTTGTGTTTTTAAGGTACTTTGTTTGTGTGCTTAAGGTTAGTGATTTGTGTGCTTAAGGTCCGCCATTGTAATGCCTAAGGTCCGTAACTGTACGGGAACCCTTCCCCGCACCTAAATCATTCCCTATATATATATATATATATATATATATATATATTATTTATTTTTTTATTTATATGTGTGTGTAACACCTCGTATTAATTTATTCCGAAATTATTATTATAAATATTGTCTAAAAGTTAGTTATTCATTTCGTTTGCCTAAATTCTTTTGACAAAAATAATTTCATAGAATAGTTTACCTTGAGCCCAAAACTTACTCAATTTTATTAATTTATATATGTAACACCCCAGTTTTTCATAACCAAATTTTCTTTAAAATTATCAATAATAACCAACTAAAAGAAAATGGGTGTTACCGCCACGCTTAGGTGTTTCTCCTATATACCCAAAAGCTAATTAAGGCTAATACTTAAGGGGCACACTTGTGTGAGACCGTCTCACGGATTCTTATTCGTGAGACGGGTCGGGTCGGGTCAAATCATTATGCAAATGTCATACTTATATGTGCAAATCTCACACTTATATGCTCAAATATAACACTAATCAAAAATACAATTTTTGTTACTTATAAGAGAAAAAGTAATACATTTTTCATAATAAGTAATGTTGACAAGTGCCTCTCACTTATAAGGGCAAATATAATACTTTTGAGGAAAAATGTAATACTTTTAAATCGAAATGTAAAAGTATTGTATTTTCCTTTAAAAGTATTACATTTACCCTAATAAGTAACAAAAATTTTATTCCTGATTAGTATTACATTTGAGCATATAAGTATGACATTTGTGCATATAAGTGTTACATTTGCATCTTGACCCGACCCGACCCGACTCGTCTCATGGTGAGACGGTCTCACACATGTTTTTGCCAATACTTAAAACTTAAAACTAATATGTTTATTTTTACAAAAATAAAAAATTTAGTTGCTATATTTATATATTTTTTATTTTGTTTTAATATAACTAGCGGATTTGCCAAAGATCTTTTGGTCAAGCGATATAGTTATGGCTCTCTCAAGTGAGAGGTCACAGGTTCGATCCCCAGTGGGGACGTTTTCTCTTTGTGCTTCAGTAAGTTGAGAATTAGCGGAGTGGGTACCCGTATTCGGTGGGATGGAGTGGGTTTTGAAACAGTCCACCCTCTGCGGGTCAACATGGGTGGGGTTGGGTGAAGACATGTAAGGCAAATTTTGCTGTGAACCATGGTCCAAAACGGATTCGTTTCTTTTAATGAAAAGAAATGGCATCCATTCAGTGTAGTTAGTTTTGTTTATATAACATATTTAGTTTAATTTTATATGCATTTTTTCGACTACAGTTTCATTTGACATTATATATATATAGTAGTCTTATTACAATTAGACCTGTTATTGTATTTCATTTTATAGTATTATACACACTGTAGTCTTATTATTACACCACTAAATTATAATTCTAATTCAACTACGGATTCATTGGACAATATACATTTAAATATGTGAAACTGTTATTCAGTTTCAATTTATATACAATATAGTTTCATTACAACGCAACTAAAGTATTATTTTGATATAACTACAGTTTAATTTGACTATCATATACTCAATATGTAAGACTTGTTATTCAGTTTTATTTCAACACAACTAAAGTATCATTCACTACTACAAAAGTGAACATATAATGAGACCTTTTCGCTACACCTGTTAAAAAAGGTGGAGCGAATTCCCTAAAATAAAAAAAAAAAAAAAAACACCATTACATCAGGAAACTACCACAAAANTATGCAAATGTCATACTTATATGTGCAAATCTCACACTTATATGCTCAAATATAACACTAATCAAAAATACAATTTTTGTTACTTATAAGAGAAAAAGTAATACATTTTTCATAATAAGTAATGTTGACAAGTGCCTCTCACTTATAAGGGCAAATATAATACTTTTGAGGAAAAATGTAATACTTTTAAATCGAAATGTAAAAGTATTGTATTTTCCTTTAAAAGTATTACATTTACCCTAATAAGTAACAAAAATTTTATTCCTGATTAGTATTACATTTGAGCATATAAGTATGACATTTGTGCATATAAGTGTTACATTTGCATCTTGACCCGACCCGACCCGACTCGTCTCATGGTGAGACGGTCTCACACATGTTTTTGCCAATACTTAAAACTTAAAACTAATATGTTTATTTTTACAAAAATAAAAAATTTAGTTGCTATATTTATATATTTTTTATTTTGTTTTAATATAACTAGCGGATTTGCCAAAGATCTTTTGGTCAAGCGATATAGTTATGGCTCTCTCAAGTGAGAGGTCACAGGTTCGATCCCCAGTGGGGACGTTTTCTCTTTGTGCTTCAGTAAGTTGAGAATTAGCGGAGTGGGTACCCGTATTCGGTGGGATGGAGTGGGTTTTGAAACAGTCCACCCTCTGCGGGTCAACATGGGTGGGGTTGGGTGAAGACATGTAAGGCAAATTTTGCTGTGAACCATGGTCCAAAACGGATTCGTTTCTTTTAATGAAAAGAAATGGCATCCATTCAGTGTAGTTAGTTTTGTTTATATAACATATTTAGTTTAATTTTATATGCATTTTTTCGACTACAGTTTCATTTGACATTATATATATATAGTAGTCTTATTACAATTAGACCTGTTATTGTATTTCATTTTATAGTATTATACACACTGTAGTCTTATTATTACACCACTAAATTATAATTCTAATTCAACTACGGATTCATTGGACAATATACATTTAAATATGTGAAACTGTTATTCAGTTTCAATTTATATACAATATAGTTTCATTACAACGCAACTAAAGTATTATTTTGATATAACTACAGTTTAATTTGACTATCATATACTCAATATGTAAGACTTGTTATTCAGTTTTATTTCAACACAACTAAAGTATCATTCACTACTACAAAAGTGAACATATAATGAGACCTTTTCGCTACACCTGTTAAAAAAGGTGGAGCGAATTCCCTAAAAAAAAAAAAAAAAAAAAAACACCATTACATCAGGAAACTACCACAAAATGGCTAACGTCATTCATCGCCTAACTCTCTCTTATATAATGTTGGCTAAACTTCAATCTTAACCACAACAATTATATTAGTGCACAACCTCAAAATAGAGACAAACTTGTTCCATTTTACTTCGCGTCTTATGAGTTTTCCTTTTCATCCAAGGTAAAACTTCTGCTTGTTCTTCATTCGCCCTATTGATGTTTGATTGATCTTTGTTTCGACCTCTTGATGAGACCTAACAAAAATTACTTTATATACTTCTTCTTCTTCTTCTGCATTGTAACAGAGTCTCTTTATGCTTCAGTAGGTTAAAAAAGTAGTTATGAACAGATTCTGCATCGTATAGTAACAGAGTTAGTAATACTAATATATATATATATATATATATATATATATATATAGTTTCCATTTTTTAACCACGACTGATTAAACATTTAATGATTGAAATCCAACATCATTTGTCCCATCACATTTATTACATATATAAATAAATTTCTAACTATGAACATAATTAATTCATCGAAGGGTAACATTAATGGACAAACTAAAATTAATTCATGGATTTAATTTATCTTGCCCTGGGTATTTGATACACTTGGCGACGAGATTCCGATGGACAATGCATACCTGAATTATCATTTAGGCAGAATTGTGTTATATCTTTCGCATATGTATAGTGCACATTCATTTAATAATCATATATATAGAGTTTCAAGAGTGTTGATTTGAATGAGGTGTTTACTCAAGTATCAATAAAAAAAAAGTTATTGTATTATAAAACAACTCAAAAAACATAATACATTTAAACACAATAAAAAAGTGAAATTGAGACAGATGCGTGTGTGTTTTTATTGTGAAAAGAAAAACCGTTGTCACTATTTAAAGGTATACCCTTACATACCTCTACATTGTCACTAGAAGTAAGATTAAATGTTGATTGGTAAACCACTTGACTACGTAATTTTTTAATGCTAATGTAAATGGTGATGACAAAATCGAACTCGTGTACACCTAGCTCACACTCTAGTTTTGGTGGCCTATTCACCTTCAAACACGTTTTATTAGGACTCTGTCCCACCTGACTTTATTAATGTTATTATGCAGTAATCTATCATTATTGATTTTGCAAAATTCCAATGCAAAATTCCGTCGCTAATTTTTAATTTTTTAAAAATAAGTAAATCCATTGCTAAATTAAACCGTCGCTAGTCCGTCGTTACATTAGCAACGGAATAAATCCGTCGCTAAATCCGTCGTTATTTCTGCGTTTTTTTGTAGTGCAAGATCTTTGATTTTAAGACATTTAATTGTCATGTATTGCTTGCCTCTTCAATTGATTCCATCACGATAAGTGGTGACTCCTACTTAATAACAACAATGTATCACCTCAGTTATGTCAAACGTAACAAGTTTAGTACAATTAGAGCTTCATATAAACAAGATTTCAAGATTGATTCCTCAAGAGTGGGGGAATTTGTTGAGCATTCAAGTAATTTTTTTTTTTTTTGTTGGGCAAATCATATTGAAGGTGGTGTGCATCATTAGCTCCCTTTAGCTTAGCCCTCTCCCAGATATAAGTGAAAGAGATACATCGATGATATGATTTTGCCCCTCATCTATCATTTCTCTTTTGGTATATTTTCAGCATTCAATTTGTACAAGTAATGCATACTCATTCTTCTAACACTATTCATTATTAACAAAAGAATCAACATCCGTCAACACACCAGGAACAAGCAAATTAATCCCCTATCAGCATATGGAAAAATATAATTGCTCAATTAATATTACATTTATATTATCAAATCCAATTATTTTTTATTTCAATAACCACGTAAATGATAGTTTGAGAAACCGGCAAAAAGGGAATATGGTGCATATCATCAATAATCTATTTTTATCTAACAAGTATGAGGAATCTATTTGAGTTATGAGTTCTGATAATGGTAATGGTCATACAATGTCAGCTTCTTTTTTCCATTTGTATTTGTAACAACTGCATCTGAGAAAACTTGGCCATTTCACAAATTTTGCTTCAATATTGTATTTCAGGTATACACAGTTGAACTTGAAGAAGAACTCATTCCGCTGAAACATTTCAGGAATTCTTTGTACTGATTTGCTACCATAAATAAACATTTCAAGAACTCATTCAGTTATCTCTATGTTTGTTCTGCACTCTCATTTTTTAAAGCACCTGGTAGATTACACATTAATGCAGTCACTATTCCTTTATTTTAAAGCAAAAAAAAAAAAAAGACGTTATACTACTTCCTTTTTCTTAATAGTACTCCTAACAGATTATCTTTGCAAATTCTGAATGGGGACTGCAATGACACTACGGGGTGTTTGGTTCAGGTCATCTCAAATTAACTATGTAATTTGAGTCTGATAATGTTATATAACTTATATTTCCTTGTTTGGTTATGTATGAGTCTATAATATATGAGAATAAAGTTTAAAAATACAAAAATAAAAAATTAATACAATTGATCCTAATAGAATGAAATAACCAATTAAAAAAATAAAGATAGAATTATATGCGTTATTAATAAAATTTTCTCCAACAGTCATCCTCAAACATACACCATTGCAGTTTGCACAGAGGCTGTCCTCCGTTAAAAAAGATAGAATGAAATAACCTTGCTGTTTGAACTAATGGTTGACTCCAAAATTGGTAATACTGTGTAATAGTTCATGAAGCTCTGCTGTGCTTAGTAAAACTAAAAATAAAATAATAATTTGGAGCCAGTTGGGAAGTATGGCAATTTAATTGGGGGACGTTTGGGCTTCTTCTTCTTCTTAACCTTTTCGATATTCTCTTCTTTTTCATTGATGGGTGGTTTACTGTGCTGCTTGTTGACTTCATCTCCTTTACAAGAAACTCTTTTTGATTTTGGCAAACAAGCATAAATGGATGAGAAGAAAGCCATGATACAGTTGATCAGATTGGTTATTTCTGTGTCTACTCACAAATATTTTTTACCTCTTTACCACTCTGTAAAATCTTCAGTATTGCTTTTGCTTAAATCTGTTCTTTCAGGCTTCCCTATGTATACCTGCAATCCCAGATGAACCTGCGACCAGGAGAATATATTATTTTTGTTAGAAATTAAAGGTATGGACAAAATTTACTAAAGGAAGAAGTCAGCCGTCAACGTGGAGGACTCAGGGGCCGGTCCTATCGTTCGTCCACGAGGGATATGATTCTCGTTTTTCTCTTTTGAACTCATTTACCGGAGAAACTCAATATACTATCTACTTCTATTATATATAAATACTAGTATTTATATATAATATTTGTTATTATGAATTTAATTAAAAAATTTAAAATATGAAAATATATTAAAATGTACAAATAAGTACATTATAATAATAATATAATAATATAATTAAATTTTCATATATTTGTTCAAGTGTCTATTATCGTAGAATAAAAAATTAAAATTAAAATTAAAATTTTGTATGATTAATATAATGTCTAATCATGTACATATTTAGATAAATTTATAGAGAAAATTTACATAAATAAATTGAATTATTCATAATCGTATTTCATATATATTATAATTCTAACCATATGGATAATAACTAAGAAAATTATACTTATAAATTTTTAAAAAATATAAAATTTTAATTGTGTATGGTATATGTGATTTTAAACTCTAATTAGATCCATTTTCTTATATGATTTTGTAATACAATGTATATACAAATAATAGTTATTAATATGTATATATGCAAATTCTATAATATAATTTATGTAATTATAATTAAAATAATTAAATTTAGAAATTAAAAAATAGAACTTTAATTTTGTATGATTAGTATAATGCATAAGTATATGTATGTATGCATTTTTTAAAAATATAAATATTTATGAACACACATTTTGTTAATTTTATAATTTTATTTTTAAATATATTTTATATTTTATTAATCATAATTAATAAAATTACATTTACAAATAAAAAGAATTTAATTTTTAAATTTATATGGATTAATGTAGTCCCTAATTATATTACATACTTAGACAAATTTTTAAATATTTGTGAATTTTTAATTAAGAGTATGAGTATAGACATAATTTAAAATAATTTTTTTAGTAACTAACAAGTGTAATAATTAACGTGTGTAATTATGTCAATAATCACAATTCTATAAAAAAATGTGTATATATTTTCATATTGTACAAAATACTATAAATATAATATATGACTACATAAATGAATAAAAAGAGAAATTGATAATTTTTTTATTATATAGATAGTGATAAATATTATATTTTTTTTCTTGCATGAAAAAACATTCTTATTTTATAATACTATTGCAAATATCACCTAGACTGAGGCTTGAACCCACCCACCCCTCCTCATATGGGGTGCAACCGGGTGCCACTAGAGCCAATATGTTTTTAACAAATTTAGTGAAAGTTTATTTCTTCATTTTAACAAATTTAGTGAAAGATAATGCATCATTCCTAAATATGTGAATTTTAATTAATTTAATAACATTATATTTAAATGTGAGACATTTACCCAATAACATTATATTATTTTCAAACTCCGCAAATGTAAGTTAGTTCAATTAATTCATTTTTATGTTAGTTTTTTTTCAGTTATGTTATTAACTTAACGAAAATTAATTTGTTTTGGGCTCATAATATTTAAATAATAATAACTATTATTTTAGATTTGTAAATTTTTATAATTTATGGTATTTTATAAAATTTGTTTACAGCATTTGTACTACAAAACTTTTAAATTAATGCAATAATACTTATATTTGTCAGTAGTAGAATACTAAAATCATAATAATTTATGTAGGGAGAAATTTATATATAGTAGTAATAATATCGTAGTTATGTTTAAAAATTAGATGAAGTAAACAAATTGACATGCAACAAATTTTTTTTGGGTGAATTTTTGACATGCAACAATGATTCAATATGTATATATATATATTATAGTTATTATTTTCCATTTTTAGAATATATATATATATATATATATATATATATATATATATATATATATATTTGAATCAAATTAAATTATTTTAGTTTTAACAATTTTTAATTAAAATTCAAGATTTCAATTTTATCTTATTAGAATAAATTAAATTTCACATATCTATTTTGGTTTTAGAATTTTTTATTTTAATAGAATATATAATTTTCGTCAAGGCCTAATGGTCTAGTGGCACTCGATTCCACTTCGAGTCTCCGTAGAGGTGATATTGACTCTTTGTAGTTTAGTATATATATATATATATATATATATATATATATATATATATATATATATCCCTCTTAATTTTTGATGAAAAAATGCAAGAATTTTCTCAAAATCTTCAAATGTATAAATTGACTTTTGAAAATTATATATTTTTTCTAGAAGATATTAAAAATCTCAAAAATTTTACTACACAAAAATTGACTTAGTTTTAAGAGAAAAAAAGATAATTGAAAATCCAAAATTAATTGAGATAAACAATTCCATAGATTTGTTATCTAAAAAATTTTCACATATTCGAATCTCTTCACAAATTAAACCCAAAACAAAGAATTTTTTGACATTTAATTTAGAAGAAGTAAAGAAAAATTTGAAAAAATGAATCCTTTTTCTGGAAGGTCAAGAACATTAACCTCTGAAGAACCTAGTTCTTCTAGAATTAATACATTAAACCAAACTAATAGTCCTTCTTATTTAACTAGACTTTTAAGACTAAATTCAAACAGAAATTCTTACCAATTAGAACAAATTATTGATGCAGAAAGAGATCAAGAAATTATGTCAAATGATTACATTAATACATTAAGGCCAAATATGTTATACGAAACAGGAATTTTAGAAAATAATTCTAGCTATGACACATAGATCTGAAATGCTACAACTACCAGGTGGTAGGACTGAAACATTTGGGTTAATAACAAATGAAAGTATAACCCAAATTTCTTCCAAAAATTTAAATTATATACATTTAGGACTAATTACAATTGGAGTCAGAGAACTAGTAATGAAACAAAGCGGGACAAAAGTCCTAGTTGTTGTTTTAGATACTAGAAATCAATCCTCATTAAACAAACAAGTAATTGGGGTAATAGAAGTAGAAATGAATAATAATATTGGAATTCATTATTTATGTCCAAATTATACTATGGCCCTAAAAGATATTAAGTACATAAAAATTCAAGTCCAAATAAAAGGATTTGGAAATTATAAAGGATCAAATATTTCGTTGGATGTAATCTTCATGGGAAGATTATCCACACAAGTTTGTCCGAGATTTAAGATAAAAATTGATAACATAATGAAGACAATTGAGTCCAAGGGAATTAATTTTTTGGGACCAAAACCACTTTCTTCTTCTGTTCTGGTAGGAGAAGAATGGAAAATTGAAAACTTAACTACAGAAGTTGAGACTTTAGGCCAACTGAAGTAGTAACTTATACTAATGAAAATGGATCTTTGTTATTAAGATTCAAAAATTATGAAAATTCTAACCAGCAAGATTTAGAAGAAGAATAAATTATGGATTCTAATATTCCAAGAGCACTCACATTAGAAGAATTTGAAAAAATTAAAAATGATGAGTTAATTATGGAAAATTTGAACCAAGAATTGGAAATCAGAAATTCAGAAAAATACCAATTATTGTTTATGTGCTTGTAAATATTGCCTCATTATATCAAACATTTGAGTCTCATTAATTTCTTCTGCAGGAGTTTCATGTGTGTAGATAAAATGTTTGAAGATAAAATTAGAGAGTTGTTGCATCTGAATTTTTACAGGGAGTAATCTTCTTTCTAAAATTGGTTCTTGTTTATATTGGGGTAAATTTGATCTGATTAGTGCAAGTATGTCGGGATCTGTAATACAAATTTCTTTTCCAAATGGTCTTTTGAATTTTTAATGATTCCATCTTTTAATGTAAATTGCTAGAAAATTTTAATTTAGTTTGTTTCTGCTGCACTATAATAATTTTTATAATTCTTATCGGAGTTATAATTTTCAGAGTCATAAATTACAAGATAAACAGGAGTTGAATATCTAGAGGATTTTCCTATTTCATAATTTATGTGCGAAAGTTGTTGATGAAATTCTGCTACAAAATTTCTGATATGTTTTGACTGGAAGACTAGTTCAAGAATTTCTTCAATCAAATTTTCTAATTTATCTTCCTCAAAGTCTTTTTGGAATTTTTCTTTTATTTGTTCAATTATAAATTTTTCTTGAAATGTGGAAAATTTTAAATATTTTATAATTTTTTTTACCAAGTCTGGGTAAGGAAATCTTGTGAGCAGGTAGTAAATTTTTTCATTATAATTTGGAATATTAATTGGGTATTCCATAAAATTTTCGTCTTTTGATTTTTCACATAAATAATATGTTGAAAAATTATTTCCAAAATTTCTTTCAACTTGAAAATTTTAATTGTTGCCAAAATAGTCTTGAATAAATTTTTTATCCATTTCAAAAAAATTTATTTTTTCAAAATGTTTGTTCAGAAAAATTTATTTTTTTCAAATTTGAGGTTTTTTCAACAGTTTTTTAAGCTTTAATCCTTCTTCTTTTTACTACTTCCAGATATGATTCTTTTTAATCTGATCAGTTCATGTTAGTTCTTATGCTTACTAATTAATCATAATTTTATCTAGGACCCTCACCTTTTCATCCCTAACCTACTACCGGATTTCTCCATCTACGATCCTAATGACATCTATGAACCTTATTTGGGTACTCTTTTCCCTTCCTGGTACTTCTTCCCCGAAGGTTTTCTAGACTACATGGATTGCTTCGGCTCAAACAAGATTTACGTCTTTTGGATACAGATATGCATATGATTAAAAATAAAAACAAAAACTAACATAAAGTAAGAAGATTAAGTTAGAATCATACCTCGTAGTAGCAATTTGAAGAACTAGGAGTAAATGAATTTAGTATGAAAATTTAGTGGGTAGGAAACAAAGAGATTTCATTTATGATGCAAAGGATGATGAAAGTTGTGTGTGTTCTGCAGAGAGAGCATCACACATATTTATACAAGCAGTAGAAGTTTCTAAAATAATACAGAAGTCTACTATCTACAGTGATAAAGATAAAATGGAATCTTATCTTATCAGCTACCCACTACTTTTATACAGATGTTACATATTTACAGGCTATAATAAAGATGAAGATAAGAGAGAATCTTATCTTATCTTTTTACAACTCAGAGATAAGTTGATCTTATCTCTTGGAAGGGACAGACTCCCTTCTCTTAGCAATATGGTGTTTAATTTTGTTCTAAAATTGGGTTCCATGTACAATATGGGTACAACTCTTTTCAAAAGTAGGTGTCATTTCAAATTTGCTTTGGCTGAAGTTTTCTTCTTTTAGGTCACAAATTTGTTTTTTCAATCATTTTATTGAAAAGAGTCAGATGAAGAGTGTCTTGAATGGTCACCTGTATTGGAATTTAGAAGAGCTTCGCTGTGCCTTCTGTATATCTGGACTAGTCTTGGTGTTGAATGCTCAATTTGAAAAGGGAAGAAGAACTTGGATGCTATTGATGATTCACAATAAATTTTCGCATGTTCATCTTCTCTTAAAATGTTCATGGTGGAAAATTTCTTTCTTGTCCATCCAAATTCATCTGCCAGAATTTTTCCTCGGACAATTTTCAGCTGTGTTTCCACTGGTTCTTCAATTTTGAAGGTCTTAAATTTGGAATTTTCTACAGTAAATTACTGATATTCATCATCAAAATATTTGAAGAAAACTTCCAATACATGGTGAGATGGAATTTTTCTTTCAAAATCTGGGTAGAGTGATTTTAAATTTATTCTAGAATGTTTCCTCAGATCCAGAATTATGGCTTCAAATGTATCAGCCAGGAGTGATGGGAGGTATGAAGAATAGTCTGGAAGTGGTGGAAAATTGATAGAATTTATCAACCCATGTTTGATAAGTGTTGGAATAGTGACTAGGTAATCTTTGAATTTAAATTGTTTAGAATTTGGAATTTCCAAATTTGCCTTTCTAATGGCAGAATCAAATTTACAGAATCATTCTCCCTCTTGGTTTTCTGGGCAATTGGGATATTGGCTATGGCAAATTTTGAAAATATTATAGGAGAATTCCCAAGTAGTGGAAATTCCTTTGGGCAAAATTTGGTCCATTTGAATTTGGGCTAATAACAGTCTTGAAGGAGAACAAATGTCTTTAAATTTACTTATTCAGAAGAAATAATTTGCTATTTAGGTGGAGAAATAGATTGAATTTTGGGGTACCATTTCTTCCCACTTTAAATATACTCCGGCCTTAGAACCATTGTATAAAACATAGCAGACATATGTTTTGGGTTAGCTTGCCTTTCAGTAAACAAGTTCCAAATGTTGTCCAAGAGGCATGTTTCCTCATCATGGAGTTTGTTTCGGAATGTTGTTTTAAATTGATTTTTCTCCGGGAATGTCTTTAATTCCGTCTGATCAAATGTGAAATTTTTTTCCATGTTTAGAGTTTGAAATTTGATGTTGAGAGTCTCAAATTTTGTGCTTAGCGTCTCAAATTTTCTTCACAACTTATAAAAGGCAAATAAATCACATAATAATTTTCTAGATAATAAATCAAAAATTTTATTATCCTTTCCTTTTATATGTTCCCATTTAATTTTGAATCCTTTATTAAGGACAAATTCTCTAAATTTTAACAATCTGTTAGAGGTTAATTTTCTCTCATTTTTTGCTTGGGGAATAGAAGTTCCACAAGCTCAAGTCCCATACTATCCTAACGTGAATCAGGGTGGCATTCCTATGTTCCAGCAGTAGGGCCAAGGAGTTGGGATGCAGAATTTTCTTTATCAGATGAATCCCAATCTCTTCAATTATTTTGCCCAACAGTTTCCACAAGGAGTTCCTCCTATGTTCCAGCAGGGTGGTCAACCATCAATGATAGCCCACTTAGCTCCTGAGTTTTATGAAGATGACTGTATTGCTTATCCAGGAGTAGAGGCGAACAACTTTGAGCTGAAGACTTCTTTGATCTAGATGGTTCAAGCTAATCAGTTTGGAGGTGCTAGGGTTGAGGATCCCAAGGCCCATGTTATTCACATTGACAGGATCTGCCAGACTATAAAGATGAATGAAATTCCAGTGATGTCATTAAGCTGAGATTGTTTCCCTTTTCTTTGAGAGATCAAGCTTTGAGTTGGCTCAATTCCTTTCCTGCCAACCACTTTGTTACTTGGGAACAACTTTACAAGGCATTTATGCAAGAGTATTGTCCTCCTTCCGAGGTTGCCAAACATGGGTCTGCCTCGTGTGCTTCAGAGGTCTCGAAGTCACCTCTCGAAGCTGCTTCTTGTCTGTCCAGAGCAGATTCACTTACTTGGGACACTGGAGTTGCTGCAGTTGCAATTGGATCTTCAGGATCATCCCTAGCAACTCCCGAGGTTTTCCCAGGACCTCTCGTATCAACCACTTGGTGTCCCAAGGATAGCGTAGTGGCAAGCCTAATGTCCTCTCAGAACTTTGCTTCTAGCTCAGGATTCAGGTCAGGCTCGTCCTCTGTCTCTTCAGCAGCTATGCCTTTGCCCTTATCTATTCGCCCGCTATGTAGCTTGGTTGCTCGTACCTCATGAGCAAGGTTAAATAGTTCATGAGCTGGGATCTCAGCAATGCCAAACCATTGAAGGGCAAACTGTTCTTCTACCTCCATAGCTGCTGCTTGTGCCATCAGTTGAGCAAAGGGACCTGTTCTCCATTCAATCCATCTCATCACTCTGGAGAAATCATCCAAATGATTTTCATTTGCAGCTTCTGATCTCAACTGATTTACAATGTCCTCATCAATATCAATCTGGTCAGCAGATTGATTCTCTGTGTCGTGCATAGCATGTTCAGTGATCTCTCGACCCTGATCCGAGAGATCATCACCTGTAACACCCCGGCTCGGCTGTACCGAACAACCGGAGTGGTTACCGCCACACCTAGACTGAACCCAATCAAATACAAGAAGAATCCACTCTAGGTGCACAGGCTAAAGATGAAGAAACTGTACCCCGTAATCATAACCATCATAACTATATATATATATATATATATGTAGCATCAGTAAAAGAGTAGCTAAGTTAGCTACTAAAAGGTACCATGGTTTAATTACAGCCCATAAAGAAGTTTGAGCTAGACCCGACCTTTACTAGCCATTTGGAATTAGCATGACTACAAAAGATATATACACAAAAAGGAGTATACTTCAGAGAGGGAGGAGCAGGAGGGTCAGGAGCGCAGCTAGGAACATAGGGATCGTCATCTAACAAGAACTGCACATAGTTATCATAGTCCAATACTGGAACCCCAAACTCAGATGAACTTTCATCGCTCATCATCTGTTAAAAGACACATTGAAGTGTAGTTAGCGCGACGGCTAAGCAAGGATATCCGCGGGTTATTCAAAACTAAATAAAGGTTTTGGTAAAACTTTTTACATGGAAACCCTATACCTTACTCATCAGCAGGGATTCTACCTGCAACAGTTATAAATGGCAACTTGCACACATATTAGGCAAAATTCAACATCATCTTGAATCATTTTCCCTCTAGACGAGGTCATTTGAAGATCATTTACTCACCCAAAGAATATAAGGCTAAACATTTAGGCATGCAAGCAAGTAATGGAAAAACACAAATTCCACACCTTGCTCTCAATCACTTTATTTGCAAAAACTTTCCCTCAAAAGGGAATTCTCATCACTTTTCACCTTTCAAAGAGAGATCACCCACAACCTTTGGGTATTTTCACTACTTGTCACATATCTCCTTTCCGTAGCTACAGCGTAACTACATTCATATTTAAAAATCCACTTGGTCCTAGATAGAAAGTGAGTGTGAGGCCTCAGAGTATCCTTTCTCCACTTTTGACTGACCACTTGGATCGTTCAACTCGGGTTCAGTGGTCATCGCCCGGTCTAATACTGATCCCCTGGACTTATAGGAGCGTTGGAATGATTCCTAGCTAGCCTCACTAGGTTCATAAGAACGACCCCTACCCGAATATAGAGTGACTATACTTAAGTGTGCACACCCCCGCAGGAGACCCTTTTCCTTCCGGGTGATATAGTACTCGGCGAATAGATTTCGCCCACAGTATGAACTGGTCATACAATAACATAACCACCATACGGGAAGGCACTTTAAGCTCTCTATCCCGTAGGCTACAAGACAAGGTCCTTCACCACTTTTACTAGAACTAAGATTTGAAAACATTTTTCCACCTTTTCCCTTTTCTTGCTTTGAAAATATTTTGGACATACTTGAGTCAATTCCAATACTCGGAAATCGATTCCCCCTTTTAACCAAATTCGGAAATTTCCCTTTTCTCTTGCAAAACATTTAGATAATCCACTAACAACCCTTCACAATGGTAAATCAAGTGTAACCATTCTACACTTCCAACCCCACATTTTTCACATAAGTTCCATACTTGACATACATCTCAATACATATAACATATGTACTTCCCAACCTTAACATAGGCACAATACACAAAATACATTTACTCTTTACATGTACATAATACCACCTCCTTATAAGAAAATTTCAGCTTGGCGCAGTCCGAAAGATTGAGCCGGTAAAAATAATTCCCGAACTCTTTTTCACTTGAAATTTTTATGGTAGAACCCCAACTCATAGTACTTGATGTCCATAAAAAGTTTTGATCATTTTGATCCGCGAATAAACACAGAAAATTCCATTTTTGCCCTTGGCAGTGTGCTGTCCAGAATTTTTCTCTCTGGACCAGTTTTGGAAAAAAATTCGAAAACCATACTTATACTACTCCGATCATTATGAAATTTTATATGCAGGTTCTACACTTATTGAACTACATATCTGAAGAAAATAGGATCAAAATACCTTACCAAATTTTCTCAATAAATCTCGGAAGTTACTGCCAGAAATCTATCTTGATTTTCAATATTTTCACAAGTATAAGCCTATATGGACATAAATACAACATATACATGCATATATTAGCTATGAACATGTACACAAAAACTACCAAAAATTCAAAGAGTATTTTCTTGAACCATCTAAGAGTTCCTCAAGTTAAACACATAATTTTCACATAACACATAGATTTCATGTACACCAATCAACCACAATTCACAACCTAGCTATCAATTATCTAGTTTCAAATAACCTCAACCAAATAAAGGGATTCCTTACCTCCTTGAGAGTATATTAACACCGTAGGATGAATTTTGGATCTTTTCCCCCAATTTACTCAAAACCCTAAGATCAAAATCAACACCATAACAACAAATATTAAGAACTTAAGCTTAGATTCATGCTCTAGGAGGAAAAACAAAGCTTTCCACCGAATAAAATCGAAGTTTTACCGAATAGTTTGACACTTGTGAAGAAACTTGGCTATGGAAGCAAGCTTTAATGGAGGAAAAATGGTGAAGAAGATGAAGATGATCACACTTTCTCTCTCTCTCTTTGATTTCGGCAATTTGAAGGGAAATGGAAAAAAAATTAAAGACAAAGCTTATATATTATATGAGGGAGCTTGTAGGATAAGCCACATTATTTGGATCATCTTCAAGAATTAATTAAATAATAACATGTGGCTAGAAATGGTGACAAGTGTCAAAATCTTATGGTAACTCAAGAAAAATATCTTCAATTGGACTGGTAAGGGTCAAAACAGATATAATTTCGGTAGGAAATAATTTAAATAGGAATAATTCCGAAACTAAAAATTTATCTCAGACTGAAACTCAAAATTGGGCTAGGTTCGGTACACCGCGAAGTTCTGCGATGTTACGGTCAAAATAAATTTTCACCCTTGTAGTCCGTCTAATTCCAACTTAACTAAGCAGGAAGTTCATACTTAGTCATAATATGCATAATCATCCATTTCCTAGGAAATCCGAGCTGAAAATTCGTTCCTTAAAAATTTTATGGTTCGCGACCGGTACGTATGATCGCAGCTTAATAACAACTATACTCCCTTATAAAAAATTCCTTTGAAGCATCGGGAGATCATCTTATGAATTTCATTGCCTAAAGACATATTTTTCGAACCTTAGTCTTATAGGAATAGGCGAGGGGTTACATCACCCAACCCGGCATCTGCTATCACTTGAGCAATCGAACCATCAACTTGAGCAGATTCGGTGGGAGTCAGTTCAACATTTTAAGCATTTTGCACTGAGTCCCTGACCACAGTGCCCTGATCTTGTATATCCACAGCAGCATTGTTGGTGTCAACATTTTCAACTGGTTCCAGACTACTGTCCACATCTCGAACCTCCTCTGCTGTGCTATCTATCTCTCGAACCACCACAAGTGGTTCATCAACATCAGCCTGCACTGGATCACTGATCCCAGTGCTTTCAGCCTCTCGAGCCATCTCTCGAGATACACTTTCAGATGCACCCACTTCAACAGTTTCAGCAGCTCCATCCACAATCAAATCAACAATAATCTCACCAGATATGGACCTGGTAGGGGGTACTCTCTCAACCTCAGTGGCCAGTGTAGCTTGAGGTCCCCCCTGGGCCTGTGCCCTGTCCTCAAATGGAACTGATATCACTGAAGGTGCTACCTCTCGAAGTTCAGACACAGCAACAGATTTGACTTTCTTAGCCTTCCTTACTACTGGGCTGGATTTTCTTTTACCAGCAGTCTTTTTGAAAGCCACATTAAGAGGTGTGGAATCAGACTCCTCATCAGCATGCTGATTGGACTTTCCTTTTGCCCTTGCCTTTCGGCTTTGGGGGAGAAGGGGCAACTTTGACAGTCTTAGATTTAGGGGCCTGGGATCTCGTCCTACCCATATAGGTATTTCGATGGATCCCTTTCCCTTCCCTCAATTGAAAGCCCTTTAAACTCAAAAGATGTTGAACAAGAAATCCAAAACCAACCTTTGGAGAGATCGATTAGTTGACATTCGAGACCGAGCCCTGCACTTGCTGCTTTAGGAAGTTGAAGAGGATGTGAGCCCAGTCCATTGGCACTTTGTTCCAGATGGCATGAATTAGCTTGAGCATGTCCATCGTTATTTCATCGGTGCCGGAGACCTTGCTGATAATGAACTTCATTACTAGGTCAGCTGCTTTTGCGAACCTCTCCTTAAGATGGTACTTTCGGAGAGCAGAGGTTGCGCTGGGTGGTGCATTCTCCAATCGGATTTTATCCCAGAAGGTTTGCTTGTCCAGCTGGTAAGAAGATAAGTCAGTGACCGTTCCTTCCGATGTGGGGAAGTCAAACGCAGCCCTTATGTCTCCCATCACCACCGTCACTTGGATTATTGAATACTGCTCACAATCTTGCCTTTCGTGACTTTGGCGTTTGCGAACCATTCTGTAAAATCGAGGGCATGAGTGGTCTGACAGTCGTGTGTCATGTATCGCAGTAGCCCTGCCTTCTCAAACTTCTTGAGGACCTTTGTCGTCTCCTTTGGATTCTCCGAGTGGGTAATGTATCCCTCCTTGTCAAGGATGCTCCCAGCCTTGACTTGCTTAATGAGGGTGCGTATATGCTGTAGCTCTTTCTGATATGCGTCGGATGATTGAGCAGAAGATGACGATGATGACATAGAAGACGCCATTGTTGAGAGTTGAAGTTTTGGAGGGAATGTGTACAGTGTTAAGAATTTGGGAATTTGGGTATTTGGGTTTAGCTTGGTAACGGGTGAGGAAGACGGGTTTTAGCTTTTATAGGTTATGGAAATGGGTCGGATATTTGGGTAGGGTTAAGAGTTTGACCCGATTGGTGATCCCGGTTGATTTGAAAACATGAAATGTCAGAAATACCCTTTATGTAACGGTTATGAGAAGATCATTTGGTAAGGGTATATTTGATAAAGTCTGGGACGGTTTGGGACTCGAGAAAGTGGGGATAATTAAACAATAAGTGTCACTTTTTGAGCATGCTCCCACTAACCTAGATAATGTCCTTAAAAATAGGAAAATCGTCAGTAACCGAAGACCACATGGCTAATATTTATTTCTTAATTAGCCGTTTCCACAGATAGCCGTTGAAACCCTCGTTATCACCTCTCGAAGGTGAATATGACTCCATATTAGTTTAAGGATCTTCCCCCTGAGTGATTGATCCTTAAACCTCCTTATTCGTCCATTTTGATCTAGATAATCTTGTGTTCTCTTGCTTATTTGGTTAAGGATCTTCCCCCCTGAGTGATTGATCCCTAACCCTTCTTATTCATCCATTTATCCATGAGTTGTTTGTAAAGTATCAGCCTTTGATCTTTCGAACCCACCCACTTGATCATCTTTTCCAAAAGAAAGATCCCAAAAGAACACCATAAGAACCTATAAAAAGATAATGAAAATGAGATGATACAAGGCATATTCATAAAGAAAAACACTTATCCAAGCCCTAGAAATCATAAAGGAGCAATCTTTGTCTTGAATCTTGAAGGATAGAAGATAGTGTATATTGTAGGGTTCTTAGGAAATGATAGGGTAGGAAGAGTTATTTTGTAGGAGAATGAAAAGGGTAGGAAGAGTTAACACAAACTCTTTTATATGGATAGGAAGATCATAACATACATAGTGTATATATTATATTAGGGTAACTAGAATAAATAATGGGCTTTTATA
Organism: Ipomoea triloba; assembly: GCF_003576645.1. Taxonomy (NCBI): domain Eukaryota; kingdom Viridiplantae; phylum Streptophyta; class Magnoliopsida; order Solanales; family Convolvulaceae; genus Ipomoea; species Ipomoea triloba. The sequence goes on along the minus strand of NC_044923.1, from coordinate 11,039,888 downwards.
AAGAATGAGTCTTGAATTATTCAATACAATACTAGTAAGTATGAAATTTGTCCTTCAAAAATAAATAAATTGGGCCATTACAAAATATTTTTACTTATAATAAATATAAGGATCCAATTTAAAGAAATCCCTTATAGGGCCTTAAAATAAATAATTAATTCCAAAATAAGAACGAAGCCCAATTAAATCAAATAAATTACACGGTAGAAATAATTACCGGTCTCAAAGCTTGAACGAAATTACGGGGTGTTACAAATGTCAACTTCCATGTACATCCAACTATACTGACTCTGGTCCAAAATAGCCAATACTTAGGATTGCCATCAGAAGATCCTAATGCACACATCACTAGGTTTATAAGAGCATGTGGAATGTACAGACAAGAAGGTGTCAGTGAAGAGATAATTAGACTCAAGCTATTCCCGTTTTCAGTTATAGGAGAGGCAGCACGCTGGTTGGAAAGTCAAGATGATAACCATTTTAGATCATGGCAGCAGCTACACCGTGAGTTTATGAACGAGTTATTCCCTATTACTAAAAACATGAGAATCAGAAGACAAATACAAGAATTCAATCAAGGAAGGCTTGAAAGTTTGGGAGAAACTTGGAGAAGGTTTAAAGTTCTAAAAAGGCAATGCCTACAAGACTTAATGCATCCATGGGATGTCATAAGTTCATTCTACGGAGGGCTGACTGATGAAGGAAAAATGTTACTTGACTCATCTTCGAGCAACGCTTTCGTTTCCTTGGCATTACCAAAAGCAGAAGAATTAATTGAAAGGATATCTAAGAATACCTCCTGCTGGTATGACAGAAGAGGAGAACACGGAGGTATGTATGAGATTAATAGTCATGTGGCGAGCGAGGCGAAGATTGAAGCAATGAATCATGAGATTAAAAAATTACAAGCAATGGTAGAAAAAATGGAAGGCAAACCTAAGCCTTGCATGGCTTTGGCAGTATTGTAACACCCCAATTTTCATAACTAAATTTTCCTTAATCTTTCTTTCATAATTGAAAATTACTACAATCATAGCGGAAGCATTAACTAACCAAATGAAATCGGGTGTTACCCCACCACGCTCAGGTATCTCTCCTATACCCAAATGCTAAGGCTAAAATTACAAAATCCAATAACTATCAAAATTCAACTTTAATACATAAAAGTGAAATAAATTTACAACCAAATGATTTCCTCAAATAATAAATCTTCCAGGTCCATTCTTAGATAGACTAATTCCTTCTCTACTTGATTTCATCTCAAATTCTCATCCATGTTCACCTGTAAAATCATTTAATACAAAAACATGGTGTAGACAAAAATTAGCATAAGCTAAGTAAGCATCACTTCACCCCGTAAAATATAGGCTTGGATTTTATTATTTTCAAAACTTGTATACACTTTTCCATATCCATTCATAATATCATTTTCATAATAATAATAATAATATATGTATTTATATGTGGAGAACACTTCAAGTCCCAATTTCATATACAAGAATAATACCCATATTAGAAATTCACAGTTAGAAACTGAACTATCACTTATGTGTACACTCACAAGGGATTCCAAGCCCCTGAGTAGTAAATGATCCCTAGTAGCAATCTCAACTACCTCTCAATTATCAATTTGGAAACTGAACCATTACCTTTGTGTACACACCCATCGGTTTCCAAGCCTCCGGGTAGTGAATAGCCCCTAGTGAACAGTTATTACTGAACACCTCTGATAAGCACCAAGAATAGTACATACAAAGGGTCTAAAACAGGATAGAATATTAAGTTCTACCATCCGATCATAACAATCTCATGCTTTTTTAGCTCGGATGTGATCAAAATCTTCTAACATTGATTCTAGGAAAAGTTTTGAAGTATTTTACAGATCGGAAAGGGATCTGAGGCAAAACAGAGCAAAAGACAAACGAAGCCGCAAAGCAGAATCTTCCCACGCAGCCCAACACGCGTGTGGAGGGGCGTGGAATATTTCCAGTAACCGACCACGCCCTCCACCACGCGTGGTGGCATGCGTGGTCGGGCCACAAGGGCCATTTCGGGAAATTTGTCTTTTTGCCACCTATATAAACCCCTTTTGCCCTAAACCTAAAAGGAGGGGGAAGGAGGAGAGCAATAGAATAGACTATATCTGAAATTCCTTAGGGTTTTCTCCCCTCTTGGGGGAAAATTCCTTTTAGAGTAGATTAGATTCAAGAGCAACATCGAGGATTGAAATTTCAAGAACAAGATGTAAATGATCCATTCTTATGGGTGGTAACTCTTCTCTTTAATGTCTTAATTTAATGCTTGTTTCCTTTGAGATTTTCATTTCTTCTCCTTGTTTCTTTATTATGCTAGAGTAGATTAGAAAGGGGATTGATGGCCCCAAAGCTAAACTATGTGGTTGATTTGATATGAAATTGCTTGTAGAAATGTGAGCTCTTTGAATGTTGGATTGTAAACTTGTGTGGTTTATGTTCTTGAAGCTTTGTGCCTAAGTGTGGCCACATTAGGTAGCAAACCCAGAGAAAGTGAGTGTGTGCGCGATAGCGGCCACTCACGAGTCTAACTCACCCACATCTCCGCCCTTAGTCCGAAAGGATGAGGTCCGAGAGGAGTGGTAGACAAGGTGTTCGATGAAATGCCCCAACCGAATGAGGATGTGGGAGTCCAAAGTGTGACGCCACTTGGTAAAGTGCCATGAACTCCCAAGTCACATCCACGTCATTTGCTCGCAAAACCTTAAGACGGTAGACCACATAGGATAGCCTCAAGCCCCAATCTCTGCCTTTCCTTTCCTTCTACACAACCACTTTCAACCTTCTATTTTCTTACCAAATGAATCCTACCCTTAGCCATTCCCGTAACTCTTCTTTTTCAACTTCCTAAACGCCAACACACATTCGTTCCAATTTGTCATCCTTGAGAGACACGACACTCGGGGAGTCTTGACTCTTCGTTTTAACACCCTCCATACCTACATTCACACTCACCCTAGACATACAATCTCGTCAAAATGGCGCCGTTGCCGGGGATGGCAAACGGTTCTTAAATTGTGTTGACATTTTTGAAGTAGATTTGAAAGAGTTCTTGAATTGCTTTCTTTCTTTTGTTTGTTTTATTTTCTTAAATTTTATTTATTTGATTGAGAAAGTGAGCATACTATCTTTGAATATTTTGCTACTCACTTGCAACTACCTCTAGTTGCGAATTGTTTGTTGTTTGTTAAGCTTTGCATAGGAAATTTTCTTCATTCAATCAATTGAAGCTTACAAACGAGTTCTCAAATGAATCTCCATGGTTACCCACATCATGGAGGACAATCTTATAGAAATCCTCTAGCCCAACCATATCCCTATTACCCCCATTCCACCTATACCTACCCTCCACCAACATATCACTGCCCACCTCCAAATCCTTACCCATTTCCACACCACTACTTACCACCTCCCTATCCTTATCCATTTCATACACACAATCATTACCCACACCCATATGAAATACCACCTCCACCTTTCCAAGAAAATTACCCTTCACAATCACTCAATTTTCAAGAAAATGACTCGTTAAGCTCTAAAGACATCTCAAAATATAGAGAGTAAGCTTGTACAAATGATGAAACAAATCGACCCAAGCTATACTCACGAGCCATATTCACTCCCCAATTCCCACCTAAATACCCATTACCCACCTCCATCACAATTTCATAAAGGAAACAATACTTCACATTGCTTTGAAACACCACCTTCCTTATGATTATATATTCCACCGGCCAAGGATGAAATTGAGATTCTAAAAGAAAAAATAGATGCATTCACAAGGATGACCAAGGAGGATACGGCTAATCTAAAAGCCGAAATCAAGAGCGAATTGAAAAACTATCTTGCTACCCTCCGAGAGAAAGGACTTCCATTAGAAGAGGTTAAAACGAAGATGCTATCCATGATGGAGGAGCTCATGAAAATTAATGAGTCACGGGCTAACTCTACCATCATAGATGATATCCCGACTTTGGAAGCCAATTCAAGGATTGTACAAAAGAGTGAAAAACAGAATGTTAGAAGGAAGGTGAATGTTGAAGAGAAAGTGGATTGTTATGCCCCAGTGCTTGAAGAAGTTCCAATTTTTGAATTGGAAGATCAAAATGAGGTAGAGATGGATAGTGAAGATGAGGACATCGAAGTAGTGTGGGAAGACAAAGAGCCAACATGTGGTAAAATTCTTAATCCTTCTTGCATTAATATTCCTGAAAATCCTTGTGCTCTTATTGAAAACACTCTTGACACTTGTGTGGATGACTCCCTCTACGTTAATATTTCTCTTACATGTGATTATGATTGCTTTAACTTTCGGGAGGATGAATCCTTTGGCATGGGTGAAAACGAATTGATGAGTGAGGGGGATGATGCTTCATTTTACTCATGTGAGAGTGAGAGTAATTTTTCTAACCAAATAGAATGGGAAGATGAGGAAAGAAAATGTGAGGAAAAGATGGTAGAAAATGAGTGGGGAGACCTTGTTAAAACTGAAATTGAGAAAGAGAGTGAAGAGATATGGTATGAAGCGAGTGCTACAAATGGAAAGATCTTTAGGGGGGGAAGAGAGGTGACATCGTCTTGGTTTTGCGTAGGGTTGGAGTGTCAAAAGATATTTGTATGATAAAACGGAAGGTCAGTGACTTCCCGAGTGTCAGTCTCGAAGGAAGGACGTGGAGGTGTGTCAAACATTCGGGAGTTTACTAGAATGAATCCTGCATATGATTTGAGAGTGGTGAAGGGTGGAATTGCAAGTGAGAGTGTAGTTCATTGGTTGGTTGGAAGTGTAAAAGAGTAGTAAGGTAAAAGTGATTTTGGGAATATGTAAAAGTGGTAGGGATTTGATAGTGTTCATGAATATTGCATAGTGAGAGTCTAAGGTCAAGGATTAGGATTGCTAGGATATCATCTAATCAAGAGTGTGTTGTCTTAGTCCTTTTCCACCTTGTGTACTAAGGCTTCTTTGAGTTAGGAGTGCCTACAAGCATCCAAAGTTCTAAGAGACATTTTATCGAACACTTAAGCTACACATTATCCTACTATTCTTAAGAAGTCCATAGGAACCTTGATTGTGTAAAGCTTTAAATCCTAACTCTAATCAAAGACATGAAAGAGTCAAGAGCTCAATCTCTCATCTAGATTGGCCAAATCCAAACAAGATCTCATCAAAACAACAATCAAAAGACAAGAATAGATAATCCATCAACACAAACTCATAGATCCAAGATATAGAAATAAGATCATCACAAAAGCAATATTCAATCACATAATCCAAATCCCTAGACTAAATTAGCTACTCATGATATGGAATTAAAGTAAAAGCTAATTCAATCCAAGAACAAGATAACTAAAATTATAGAAATGTAATAGAGATCACCTAGAGAGAAGAAGATCTTCAATCCAAGCTTTGTTGTCTTCTACAATGGAGATTGATCTAATCTAAAAACTAAGAAAAATGGAGAAAACTCTCTAAAGAAAAACTAAGAAAAGTGAAGACTAAAATTCTGGAAAATCCCCCTCTGAAAATTCATCAAAGGGGTTTAAATAGTCTCCGAAATGACAACCCTAGCAGAAATTCGCGCATCACGCCTCCACGCCTCTCACACGCGTGTGAGCGTGCGTGGGGAGCTTCTGGAAAGTTTCCACGCTTGCTCACACGCGTGTGGCCTTCCAGATCAGTCCTTTGGGGCTCCGCTTTTGCCTGGTTTGCTCTTTAAGCTCATCTTTTGATCCTATTTGCTCCCGGAGCTCCTGTTTTACTTCTTTTAAGCTAAAAATAGCTTTCGTGTATCAGTTAGTGATTTTCAAGCATTTACGCACATAATTTACCAAATAAGGATGCTATAGATGCGATAAAACACCCTAAAATGTGCTTGAAATAAGGGTATCTCGGAGTCTTATCAAATTTTCCACACTTTGTTTCTTGCTTGTCCTCAAGCAAGACATTTTACTCTCTAAGCATATAAGTCTCCGAGATACTCTCCTATGCAAAATAAAGCGTTTGGCAAGTCAAAATAATGGGTGTCTAAGACTGTTGAAACGGGGGAAATCATTTGTGTTATCTACAAAGGATTTTGGTCAGATGCCAGCAACTCAAGAAATATTTCCGGGAAATAAAAACCTTTCGTAGATAAACAAGTAAAACAAGGGATCACACTCCTCGCACCATACGCAAGCATGCATTTCCGAAGTTATGGTTCACCTTTTATTTAAATAGGGCCTCTAGCCGATCTCACTAGTGAGAACAATGTGCACTAGCTAATCAACTTTCCATCCTTATACGCCAAAGCCCAACGTAAATGTAAATGAGGGTAGGGGCATGGACCACTCACCGCTTTTGGCTTAGCGCGGTCCCTCTTTCTTCTCACTTCCTAGGATAACGTCATCGAGCCTCCCGACTTCACATGGAGATCCATGCTTTTTCGAAGGTCAGTGCAATGGGTACTCGAATCCTAGCAAAGCGGCTCACCTCAGCTCTATTTTCTCAATTCTTGGGATCTTTTTATGTGAACAACCGACTTCAGATAAAGCTTTTTGCTTACCGAAGACTATGGTTTGGACACAACCCAACGAATTGGCTTCCCTCAATTTTAAACTCTTTGGTGATTGGCCTTTTGCCTTTTTGACTCCTCCTCGTGTCAACCCCTCATGCCTTTTTCTATTTAATGTTTAAGGGTTTTGTTTTCTCATTAAGCTCACCATTAGGCTCTCCTTTTGCCCCATGCCCTACCAAGGTTAGTTCAATTCCGGGCCTCGCTAGTTTTATCTTTCTCAAATTAAAGAGTGCACACTCTCACTTCGAGAGATCCTTGACTAAGGTCCTACGTAAATAAGAGGTGAACATCATGCAAGCAGGCAAGAATATAAACTTATTTGGCTCTAAACTCTCTCATGGGTGCGAAAAGTAACTTCCTCAAAGATATTTCGAGAGTAAAAATTTTGGGCATCTAGTCAAAATTCTCCCTAGATAACACAAATGATAACTCTCTTTTCAAAACTGCAAATGCACCCGCTTATCATTCCCAAGAGCTTCACTTCTAAACTAAGCATATAAGCATGTAAAGCACGAAGTGCGTCCTTTCCACACTTTAAAGTAAACATCGTCCTCGATGTTTCTATACGCACAAGGTAAAGGAACAAAACTAGGATTCTAAAGATAGACAAATAAAGATCCCTTTCCACACTTTGGGAATTGCTCTGGGATAAAGGGTATGCATCAAACAATCTTATTAAGCATGGCAAACTCTAATATACTCATACACAAAGCTATAAAGAAAATTTTCCACACTTTAAAGATCAAAACGGGGCTTGAAATTAGAAAAGGGATAAGAGGATAAACCAAGTACGCATCCCTCTTTCCACACTTTAGCTTCCAGCATAGGCCTGCTCCCGTTATAAATGCTCTATAAGAAATGGAGACATAACATACAAAAAGGGTTTTCGGAGTACTATTCAATTATTAGAAAACTGATAGAAATATAAGAGCAATAATAATAATAATAAAAACTTAGATAATAAAGCATAAAAATAAGTAGAAATATCTGAATAGAAATGCAGAAAAGTAAAGCAGTTGGAATTTAAATAACCTAAAGCAATAAAGTAAAGTAAAGTAAAGAGATAAGAGAAATAAAGGTCGGAACCCCGCGCATAGGGCACCTAGTGTTCAAATGGGACCATCAATCATAGTAACCAATGTCACAGGACTCAGAATAAATATGTCAATCAGTCAGGATCGAGAATAGTCGAGGTAGGTATCATTCATCACCGAAATGATGGAATTGCCTATCGAATCGAGCTTCAAGAGCGGAAATTCTTCTATCATTTTCCTCCACCGCTTGTCTAATGCGGTTGAGGTCCTCGGTGTGCACATCCTGTCTTGCTGCGATTGATGTGAAATGGCCTTCCTGCCAAGCGTGCTGCTCACGCCAGTAGTTCATTTGTTCCTTATGGAGCTGTCTTTGTGTCGAGGTCCAATCCATCGGGATAGGGCCTTGCTCCTGTGCAGCTTCTTCCTCCTCATTCTCTTCCTCGTCCTCATCATCATCAGAATCATTTAAATCAGGTGCATCATCACCCCAAGCCTTAGTTTTGCAGCAAAGAACTCACCCACGGTAAAAGGAATTGAGCAACCATCCGATCTCTCTCCCATCAACTGGTTCAATAGGCCCAACCCATAGCACAGTTTAGTCACGAAAGGTCCAATAAACACAGTTTGAACCTTTGTCTTCTGTTGGGTTTGGAGCCATTTCCTAGCCTGAACGCCCATGTTGATACTGACGTTATTCTCCATGCACCACATGTAGAATAAGTCCTGCCTGTATACCTTGTTTCTATTTGTTGTTCGGCCAGAGAGATTTATAGCAAAGGCTAATCTGATAGCCTTCAAAGCATTCCGGGTGATGAGCTTTGCTTTCAAATTCGAAGAGTTGTACGGGGCATTGTTTGTGATGCTTCTCCAGTATCGTCTAGCAACTTCATCTGAATCAAAATCTTCTTTGAAATCTCTGAAATATGGCATGGACACGCTTGTCGCATCATGAAAACCGAGTGTAACACCCAAAGTGTTAACAGACATACTGTAGTGATTGCCGAAAAGAGTGAATGAAATGGACTCCCTTGCATCGTTGACTTCCTTCCTGATATTCAGGGTTGCTAAGAATTCATAAGTGACAGGTGCATAGGTGGGTCCTCTCCACTGAAACAGATAGCGGAGCTGTGGGTGCCCAATGAGCATATTCACTTTTTGCAAACAACCAAACTCTCTTAAAACGTTGTCCTCAAAGTGACGGCCAACAGAAAGATGCTTTCCCTTATAGTTGTCGACTGTTGCGAGTTGAATGGGTGTCAAGTGTCGTAGAGACCTTGATCCCGGCTCTTGCATAGCCTGTTGAGCTGTAGTGTGCTGCCGTGTCCTTGATCAACTCGATTTTCCTACATCATGTTTCGATTTCTTTGCAATCTCTTTTGAGCGTCCCATCCTACAAATTATAGAAATTATGATTTATGGTCTTTAAATAAGTCACCATTATATTTATGTAAAATTCCTTGTCAAAATAATGGGATTTAAACATATAGGGTTTAGAATTTTTCGAAAATTTTGCCATAGTTTCCCCTATATTTTGGACAAATCAAGCATAAGGATATCAACAATATCATTCCATTATCACACACATGCATAAATTCATCATAAGATATGTCAATTTGATAGTCAAATGAGAAGTCAACTACAAAAGTCAAGAATTTCAAAAAGTCAACTTCATCTTCTTCCCCAAATTCAAAATTAGGGTTTCAAAATTGAAAATTCAATTTGGGCAATGTAGGATGTGAAAAGTCAAATTGATGACATATAATAGTTCTATAACAAGTTTAATCATCAACTCAAGCATCAATTTCATAATTTCAACAAGAAATCCAACAAACCCATTTGTTCATCAATGGTGTTCACACTTAAAGTTCAAAAATATACAACAATCCATCAATGTAACTATCAAGAATGAAAGAAAACATCAAAGGGTAGTTCTACTAAGCATTATGACCATCATAATCATTCAAAATCATTCAAAATCATGCTAGGCAAGGTAGAATAAATTTCACATTCAAGCTCTTCCAAACTCATGAATATTCAAGGATAAAGAGTTAAAAAGATGAAAAATTACCTTGATGGTGATGTTTTAATCTCCCTTGAAGGTAAAAAGTGAAAAGTATGTTCAAACCTTGAGTTTGGTTCTTCCTTGCGTGTAGAAGAGAAGAGAAAAATTGGTTTTGGGAGCAAAATAGGGTGGAATGGCCGAACAAGGGTTTTAAACCCGTAGAGGCCTTCCACGCCGGTCACACGCGTGTGACCGTGCGTGGGGGCTCTCTGCCTCGCTCCCACGCCGGGCAACACGCGTGTGAGCGTGCGTGGGAGCTTACTGCTTCGTTCCCACGCACGGCTACACACCTGTGAGCCTCGTGTAGGTCCACTGCATCGTTTTCTTCTAATTTTTGGCCTTCCCTTCCATACCTATATTCAGTTTAAACTCTTCCAAAGCAATTTCTAGTCTCGAATCCTACAAATTAGTCCTCAAAACATGGTTCCAAACGATTGTGGCAATTTATTAGAACAAAAACATTAAAAACGAAAGCATAGCTATAACGTAAAATAGTTTATTAAAATCTTGGGTTGCCTCCCAAGCAGCGCCACAGTTTACGTCATTGGCTAGACGCATTATACCTGGGTTTGAATTCAACCATATTCTTTGGTGGTGGGTAAGAAGCATTTTGGTACCCACGTGTTTTTCCAAGTGAGCTTATCATTCCTCCGCTTCGGTTTTGGTTTCACTTTTGATTTGACCTTTGCCCTTTCATCGTCATCAGCTCCTTCTTTTGCTTTTTCCTTGTTATCATTCTTGGTTTGTCCTTCGAATCTCAGGGTGATTTCTCCTGAACTAACGTCTATTCGTGCACGACAAGTAGCCAGAAATGGTCTTCCAAGAATTAAGGATTCATGGGGATCATCATCTCCCATCTTGCAGACAATAAAATCGACAGGCACAAGAAACTTTCCTATTTTTACTAAAACATCCTCCGCTAAGCCTTCAGGATACCGTGTGGTTCCGTCAGCCAAACGTAGAGTCAGCCTTGTCGGTTTCAAACGTGGTAAGTTCAATTTTTCAAAAAGATTTAAAGACATGACATTGATAGAAGCACCAAGATCAGCAAGAGCGTTTCTAGGTTCCATGCTCTGTATAGAACATGGGATCAACAAAGCTCCAGGGTCACCCTTCTTTCTGGGGTTTCCCTCAGTCAAACAAGCCGAAGATTCTTGGCTTAAACACGTAAAATTATCACCAATATCATTTTCAAACAACTCACGACATTCTTTGCTATTAAATAATTTCCGAATAAAAGCTTTAAATTTACCTTCTCGAGCTGTTTCTTTTTCTTGTGAGCTTTTGATGTCGTCTCTCGGTAATTCCTTTCTTTTCGGGCATTCTTCCGAAGTGGTTTCCTTCTTGTGTTCTTTCATCGATATGGTGCACGAGCTGTTTGCATTTTTTAATTCAAGGTTAAGACTACAAGAGGTAGCCTTGTTTCGTTGGTCGTCTACCTTACATTGACAAGTTCCACAGATAGCATCCATTGGATCACATTTCTCATGTGTTTCTTCTTTGGCATCAATGGCGTTGACTCTCTCCTTTGGATTGTTTTCAGTGTTGCTCGGGAGTTGTCCGTAGTGCCGATCTGAAGGACTATCAAGAGCGAACTAAAGGACTATCTCGCTACCCTCCGGAAAGAAGGACTTCCATTAGAAGAAGTTTCAACGAAGATGCTATCTATGATGGAGGAGCTCATGAAAATGAATGAGTCCCGAGCTAACTCCACTATCATAGATGACATCCCCACTTTGGAATCCCATCCAAGGATTGTACAAAAGGTTGAAAAAGAAAATGCTAAGGAAGAGGAGAGTTTCGAAGGAGTAGAGGATTGTTACCCCCCGGTGCTTGAAGAAGTTCCAATCTTCGAATTGGAAGATCAAAAGGAGGTAGAGATGGAGAGTGAGGATGAAGACATTGAGACGGTGTGGGAAGATGAAGAGCCAACATGTGGTAAAATTCCTAATCTTTCTTGTGCTAATATTTTTGAAAATCCTTGTGCTCTTTTTGAAAACACCCTTGTGGATGACTCCCTTCGCCTTGATACTTTTATCATATATGATTATGATTGCTTTAAATTTCGGGAGGATGATTCCATGAAAAATTTTGATATATTGATTAATGATTGTAAGGATTCTCTTTTGTTTAAATATGAGTATGATTGCTTTAACTTTTTAGAAGATGAATCCTTTGTCTTGGGTGAGAGTGAGTTGGTGAGTGAAAGGGATGATGCTTCATCCTATTCGTGTGAGAGTGTGAGTGATTTTTCCAACCCAATAGAGTGGAGTGATGAAGAAAAGGAGTGTGAGGAAGAAATGGTGGGAGATGATAGGTCTTTCACGTTTGATCTTATGAAAAGAATTGAGTGGAGAGAGTTGATCACACTCGAGATTGAGGAAGGGAGTGAGGATATATGGTTTGAAACAAAAGAGAAAATTTTTAGGGGGAAAAGAGAGAAAAAAGAAAAGGAAGTAGACACCATCCTAAAAGAATTAAGGAGGGTGTTTAATGTTAACATTCATCCAACCTTGCATGTTGTTCTTCCTTTATTCATGTGGGTATTCAAGGATGTTTCCCACCTTGGGACATTCCTTGAAGCTAAAGTTCACGGGACGCTTGGTCAGGTCCCCAAGTCTGTGTGCCTTGAAGGATAGGCCACACCATGTCTGGCCAGGAGACGTTAAACCATGGCGCACTTGGGAGACAGTCCCAATGTTATCTTACTTTTTCTTTAAAATTCTCTTGGTTTATGTAGTATGTTTTACTTAGTTTTATTTCAATGATGTTTCTATAATCTTGGTTGAGCTAACAAGTACAAATTAAACACCCGAGAGTTATAAGTTGCCCGCAATCAATTGACAAACATCATCACTAGCAAAGGAAGAAGGGGGAAACCGAGGTAAGCTTTGCACAGCACGCCTCCACGCCGCTCACACGCGTGTGAGCAGGCGTGGGAATAAACCAGAGAGCTCCCACGCCCACCACCATGCGTGGTAGCGTGCGTGGACGGGCACCAGACTTTTTCGCGGATTTTCGCGCGAAGTGGTTTAAAACCCTTTCCTTGCTTCATTTCTTCCCCACCACGAGCAAGAACTCTTCCAAGCTGAAAATATACACTTTCTAAGCTTTTCCTTCCAAATCTCTCAACTTTTCTCAAAGATTCTAAGTCATTTCTAAGGTATGAACATACTTTTCTTTGCTATTTACTTGTTTAATGAAGAACTTGTTCTATTTTTCTTTGCTATTTACTTGTTTAATGAAGAACTTGTTCTATTTTTGAAGAACATCTCCATGGGTTTTGAAGAACTTGTTCTATTTTTGAAGAACATCTCCATGGGTTTTTCTTGTATGACATTTTTCTTGAGATATATTGTTATGAGATGACTTGATAGACTTATATTGAGCCTACATTGCTTCTATAGACTAGAAATTTCATGTTTTAACATCTCTTTGTGACTAGATCTTGAAATTTCTTGATTTGGGTATTCTCTTGTCATGATGAGATCCTTGTTGATATAGTAAGCATGGTGGGTAAAGTTTGCAACTTTCCTACTCTATAGGCATTACATTGTTATATTCTACTAGTTAGATGGTCCAATTTTAACTTTCATGTTACTTCCATTTTTTCAACCTTGAGCTAGTCTAGAGGTAGAAGATGAAGTTGACCATATGTTGACCTTTTAACCATGAAATGAGTATGGAATGGTATGAGCTAGTTCTTGCATGTATAGGATAGAATTGTTGATGGATATCAAAATGATGGTTGCATGCATTGAATTCTTATGATTTTTCTTTAGATATGTGCAATATTGTTCATAATCAATATTTAAGATTGGCAAGTGTTTTTCCTTGTGTTGCTTTGGTTACCTATGATATAGGAAAGATGTCTTCGCCATATGACCTTGCACAACAGATTGCTCGAAGGCTCCAAAGAGGGCTCCTGCAGATGAAAACAATGCCAGGGACGCTAACACTCGTTACATAGAAGTACCCACCGGAACTCAAATTCTGCTAATGACTGCTACCATGCTAGGTCGGTACAAGCAATTGTTAAACTACCATATTGTGCAATGGAGGTATGTGGATTTGAGAGTATTGGAGGATTATGAGTGCAAATATGGACTGGAGAGGTTGATTGTAGAGCCATATTGGAACAACCTACTAAGCTGGAGACAGGATACTTTTATCCCTCTAGTACATGAGTTTATCGCAAGCTTGAAAGTTGATGGAATAGCTGGAGATCTCTACAGCCCCACCATTCAGTTTAGACTCTTCAACCAGGACTATAACATATCGGCCAACCATTTGGGAGTTCTCCTTCAATTCTACAATGAGGAAGACCAGTCGAAGCACTGGTACAGGAGACTAAGGCATGACTTTGGAGACAGAGATATACCGAGAACATATTGGTCGAAGATTGCACGACAAGGAGTCGAATGAGAAGGGTCAAGAGTGAGAGTCTCTCAGATTGTAAGGGAGGATGAAGGGTCAAGAGTGAGAGTCTCTCAGATTGTAAGGGAGGATTTAAAGGTTTTATGGAAGGTAATCGAGATTGTAAGGGAGGATTTAAAGGTTTTATGGAAGGTAATCGCTCTTGTAAGGGAGGATTTAAAGGTTTTATGGAAGGTAATCGCTCATTTAAGGGAGGATTTAAAGGTTTTATGGAAGGTAATCGCTCATTCAAGGGAGGATTTAAAGGTTTTATGGAAGGTAATCGCTCATTCATGGGAAGGAAGGCCTGAGACATATGACCGAGTCTCAAAGGCGGAGCTGTTCATGATGTGGAGTATGGACACCGGGAACTCGGTGAACATGAGCGCGATTTGTAGAAACTTGCTTGTTGCACAACAGCAAGAGTCAGCCAGGGCAATCTTCATAGGCCCCTTGGTGACAAGGCTATGCGTCTCCCTGGGCAATCAAATGAAAATGAATTGGTTCGAACATCGGCTTCCAGGAGCTCATATAGTTCCTTTATCTCCCGAGGACGTCGCAAAACTTCACTTGAGACAATTAGTGCGAACGAGGGTAGATGAGGAGATGGCGGATGATCACGCTAACACGCCCATGACGTCCCCAGGATTCACTCCTTCTCCGATGTCATTCAACTCCGCGTCTCTTTCAGAAATGTACTCGCCGTTGGATTCTTCAATGTATTCTCCACCACCGAGAGAGCCCGGACCGTCTGTACCTCCACCACAACCTGAAGAGCAAGACCCCAACTCCTCTACCTTCAACATTCCAAGCTGGTTCACCCCGGTCATTGATTGGAGATCCCTCCAAAATTTCCAATACCAATTGCACTTGGAGCAAATGCAAAAGTTGGATGAGATCTCGAGAGAGATCAAGGAAATCAAGAGAGCATGAAGGAAAGAAGAAACTGAAGAAGAGAAAAGACAAATCTTGATGATGACTTGTGATCTGTTAACTCTGAACAATTGAATGTGGACAATCTGTTTATTTTTGTTTATATTTTTACCTACATTTCTGTTTCTATTTTATCTTGCACGTTTCGTCTAGCCAAAAACGTTAAACGTGGCGCTTTTGGGAGGCAACCCACAAATAAGAAGAAGAAAGGACCACTCCACAAACAACCATGAAAATCCAATTTTGAAAGGTATAATTTCAAATTCCTAATTTATTTCTTTACCTTTACTCTAACCGTGTTTAAAGGGCAAACTCAGATTGCAAAACTTTTCTAAGGATACAAATTGTAAGTATTTCTTTTATCCTAATTCAATGCCCTGTTTTGGTTTACTTTATTTTTTAGAATCGCAAATGAAGAGCTGCATAAAATTGTTGTGTTGGATGTAGAACTGTTTAGCCCAGTTCGCACTTTTAAGTGTGGAAAAGGGGCGTGTGTAGAACCCTTAAACATATATCCTTTTTCCTCCGTTCCTTATGGAAACATCGAGGACGATGTTTATTTTTAAGTGTGGAAAGGGTGTATGCTTCTTGAAACAGTTGATTGATTAAGTGATAAGGTATAGGAACCTAGAGGGTGTGTTATTGCCAATACTATCTAGGAGGGCTCCTAACCTTGTGCCAAGGATTGAATGTCTTAAATATGCTTTGGAAGTTTCACTTTGCACCAATTTGCACATTTCGACCCAAATTGAAAATTTTGATGAGTGCTTGCATGCTTTCACCTTGTATTTTGTTTGGACCTCAGTCAAGGATCTCTCGAAGTGGGAGTTTTAGAAAGATAAGAATAGCGAAGCCTGGAAACTGAATTAATCTTAGCAGGACATGGAGCAAAAGGAGAGCCTAAGTGAGGTATGAGTGAAAACAATCCCTAATCCCTAGAAAAAGGCATGAGNAAAACAATCCCTAATCCCTAGAAAAAGGCATGAGGGGTTGATATGGTGAAACGTGAATAAAGGCAAAAGGTCATTCCTAGAGATAAAAGTGAGGTGAGCCATCTTGTCTGGATAAGGGGTAACCATTGCGTTAGGTTGGATTTGGCTGAGGGATGAGCATCGGTCCAACTAGTCGGATCGGCTTGAGGCCCCTAGAAAATACAAGGTGAAAACTCTTTTGTCACTTGCATGCTTGAAAGGTGTGAACAAAAATCTTCTCATGAAATATCCATCTCTCGAGACCTTGACTTCCTTAGCATATTTCTTACATTTGGTTGGCACGAGTTTAGCAGTCTTGGTAGATAGTGTAGGGGATTTCACCCGCTCAACTCCGAACACCTACACATCACTTGATTGGTTAACCGTGAAAGAAAGAACTATCCTTGGTGCTTACATGATTAGGGCTTAGAAAAGTATGCTTGCTTGAGGACAAGCAAGGTTTAAGTGTGGAAACTTTGATAAGCACCAAGGATAGCACTTATAAGGGGTCTTTATTAGATTAAAAGCGCATCGTTTTGACATCCAATTACAACAATTGCATGCATTTCAGGTCAAATGCGATCAATTTCTTCTAACAACATTTCCAGAAAGAGTTTTGAAGTATTTCACAGGTTGGAGAGGGATTTGAAGCTAAAATAGAGCAAAAGGCAAACAAGCCGAAATGCAGTAGCGCCCCACGCAGCCTCACACGCGTGTGGCTGGGCGTGGAATTATTCCAGAGAGCCACCACGCCACTCACACGCGTGTGAGCAAGCGTGGTCGGGCCAAGGGCTATTTTGGGAAATTTGTTCCTTTTCTTTGTCACCTATATAAATCCCTTTTGCCCTAAACCTTGGGAGAGATCAGAAAATTGATAGAATAGGATAGTTAGATCTAGAGGGTTTTCTCCCCTCTTGGGGGAAAATTCCTTCCATTCATAGTTAGAATAGATCAAGGGCAAGAAGGAAGATTGGGATTCAAGATCAAGGTTGTAAGATCCCCTTTTTCAAGGGTGGTAACCATTCTCTTCAATTTCTACTTCAATACTTGTTTCTTTGAATTTCCTTTTCCTTTTCTTGTTTCTTAGTATGCTAGAGTAGATTAGATAGGGGATTGGTGGCCCCATGGTAGATCTATGTGGATGTTTAATATTATTGCTTTGATTTGTGAATTGCTTGCTTGTTGGATGTTGAACTTTTCTGGATGATGTTCTTTAAGCTTTGTGCCTTTTGTGGCCACATTAGGTAGCAAACCCAAAGGAAGTGAGTGTGCACGCGATAGCGGCCACCCACGAGTCTCACTCACCCACATCTCCGCTCTTAGTCCGAAAGGACAAGATCCGAGAGGAGTGGTAGACAAAGTGTTCGATGAAATGCCCCAACCGAATGAGAACGTGGGAGTCCAAAGTGTGATGCCACTTGGTAGTGTGCCATGAACTCCCTAGTCTATCCCACACTTGCATTCACAAAACCAACCAAAGATAAACCACATGGAAAAGCCTAAAGCCCCAATCTCCACTTTACTTTTCTTTACTTTAAACAACCTTTTATCAACCTTACCCTCTTACCAATGAATCCAACTCCTAGCCATTCCCGTAACTCTTTTTTCTTTCAACCTCTTAGATGCCAACACACCCATTCGATTCCCATTCGTCATCCTTGAGAGACACGACACTCGGGGAGTCTTGACTCTTCGTTTTACCACCTTCACCTTCACATACCCACTCACCCATACGAAACACTCCAACTTGTCAAAATTCCTCTTAGAACTTTGGATGCTTGAAGGCACTCCTAAGTCAAAGCAGCCTTAGTACACAAAGGGTGGAAAAGGACTAAGACAACACACTATTAAATAGGCAATATCCTAGCAATCCTAATCCATAACNAAAACAATCCCTAATCCCTAGAAAAAGGCATGAGGGGTTGATATGGTGAAACGTGAATAAAGGCAAAAGGTCATTCCTAGAGATAAAAGTGAGGTGAGCCATCTTGTCTGGATAAGGGGTAACCATTGCGTTAGGTTGGATTTGGCTGAGGGATGAGCATCGGTCCAACTAGTCGGATCGGCTTGAGGCCCCTAGAAAATACAAGGTGAAAACTCTTTTGTCACTTGCATGCTTGAAAGGTGTGAACAAAAATCTTCTCATGAAATATCCATCTCTCGAGACCTTGACTTCCTTAGCATATTTCTTACATTTGGTTGGCACGAGTTTAGCAGTCTTGGTAGATAGTGTAGGGGATTTCACCCGCTCAACTCCGAACACCTACACATCACTTGATTGGTTAACCGTGAAAGAAAGAACTATCCTTGGTGCTTACATGATTAGGGCTTAGAAAAGTATGCTTGCTTGAGGACAAGCAAGGTTTAAGTGTGGAAACTTTGATAAGCACCAAGGATAGCACTTATAAGGGGTCTTTATTAGATTAAAAGCGCATCGTTTTGACATCCAATTACAACAATTGCATGCATTTCAGGTCAAATGCGATCAATTTCTTCTAACAACATTTCCAGAAAGAGTTTTGAAGTATTTCACAGGTTGGAGAGGGATTTGAAGCTAAAATAGAGCAAAAGGCAAACAAGCCGAAATGCAGTAGCGCCCCACGCAGCCTCACACGCGTGTGGCTGGGCGTGGAATTATTCCAGAGAGCCACCACGCCACTCACACGCGTGTGAGCAAGCGTGGTCGGGCCAAGGGCTATTTTGGGAAATTTGTTCCTTTTCTTTGTCACCTATATAAATCCCTTTTGCCCTAAACCTTGGGAGAGATCAGAAAATTGATAGAATAGGATAGTTAGATCTAGAGGGTTTTCTCCCCTCTTGGGGGAAAATTCCTTCCATTCATAGTTAGAATAGATCAAGGGCAAGAAGGAAGATTGGGATTCAAGATCAAGGTTGTAAGATCCCCTTTTTCAAGGGTGGTAACCATTCTCTTCAATTTCTACTTCAATACTTGTTTCTTTGAATTTCCTTTTCCTTTTCTTGTTTCTTAGTATGCTAGAGTAGATTAGATAGGGGATTGGTGGCCCCATGGTAGATCTATGTGGATGTTTAATATTATTGCTTTGATTTGTGAATTGCTTGCTTGTTGGATGTTGAACTTTTCTGGATGATGTTCTTTAAGCTTTGTGCCTTTTGTGGCCACATTAGGTAGCAAACCCAAAGGAAGTGAGTGTGCACGCGATAGCGGCCACCCACGAGTCTCACTCACCCACATCTCCGCTCTTAGTCCGAAAGGACAAGATCCGAGAGGAGTGGTAGACAAAGTGTTCGATGAAATGCCCCAACCGAATGAGAACGTGGGAGTCCAAAGTGTGATGCCACTTGGTAGTGTGCCATGAACTCCCTAGTCTATCCCACACTTGCATTCACAAAACCAACCAAAGATAAACCACATGGAAAAGCCTAAAGCCCCAATCTCCACTTTACTTTTCTTTACTTTAAACAACCTTTTATCAACCTTACCCTCTTACCAATGAATCCAACTCCTAGCCATTCCCGTAACTCTTTTTTCTTTCAACCTCTTAGATGCCAACACACCCATTCGATTCCCATTCGTCATCCTTGAGAGACACGACACTCGGGGAGTCTTGACTCTTCGTTTTACCACCTTCACCTTCACATACCCACTCACCCATACGAAACACTCCAACTTGTCAAAATTCCTCTTAGAACTTTGGATGCTTGAAGGCACTCCTAAGTCAAAGCAGCCTTAGTACACAAAGGGTGGAAAAGGACTAAGACAACACACTATTAAATAGGCAATATCCTAGCAATCCTAATCCATAACCTTAGACACTCACTATGCAATGTTCATGAACACTATCCAATCCCTACCCCTTTTACACATTCCAAAATCACTTTTATTTTACTACTCTCTTGACGAATCAACCCCCACACAATACCGCTTCTTCAAAATGGCGCCTTTGCCGGGGAGGGCAATAGGTTGTCATATGTTTTTGTTTACTTTGATTGCATGAATGTTAGATTTGAGAAATGTTAATCCATTCCATTTAATTTTGTTTTGTTTTACTTGTTTTTGCTTCTAACCCGATTTTTCGTTTCATTGATAATTTTACCAGGTGAATGCACACGCGAGCAAAAGGAAACCAAGGTTTAGTACCCTACATTCCTGAAATTAATAGAGCAACTAGGAGGAAAAATACCCAAAGATCACTAATGGCTTCATCAAGCGCAACAAGAAATCCACAAGGAAGAGGCGCAGCAGTACCAAATCCACCCCCAGTTCCAATTAATCCACAAGTACCGATTAACCATGAAGAACCGATCATTGAAGAACCACAAGCTAACAGAGCAAATAACCAAGAGAACAATCGTGAAGAGGAATATTATGGAAATCCTCAAGAACCACAAAGATCAATTGCAGATTACATGACTCCGGATTTTAACATGCACAACTCGATCTATGTACCTCCAATGGAGAATGTCAACTTTCACGTGCATCCAACTATTCTCACACTGGTTCAAAATAGTCAATATTCGGGATTAACATCTGAAGATCCCAACGCACACATCACAAGGTTTATACGAGCATGTGGGATGTACAGACAAGAAGGCGTTCGCGAGGAATAGTTCGACTCAAATTATTCCCATTTTCAGTTATAGGAGAGGTATCACGATGGTTGGAAAGCCAAGACGACAATCATTTCAGAACGTGGCAACAGTTGCATCGTGAATTCATGAACGAGTTCTTTCCCATTACAAAAACTATGAGGATTAGAAGGCTGATACAAGAATTCAAACAAGGAAGACTTGAAAGTTTGGGAGAGGCTTGGCAAAGATTCAAAGTTCTTAAAAGGCAATGCCCACAAGATCTTATGCACCCATGGGACATGATTAGCTCATTCTATGGAGGGTTGACAGATGAAGGAAAAATGCCACTTGACTCATGTGACACCCCCAACCTCACACCGGCTGAGATAGCTAAAGCTTAACACAACAGCTGCCAATCTCAACCATCAAACGAAAACATAGCGGAAGCGATTTAAAACCTAAGGGGCATCATGCCACATCTAGGTATAACACAGCCTAGATGCACAGGCTAATCATAAAACGGACTAAGCTGTCATAGATATAAACCAAGATAAAATTCTCAAAACATAATCCACAATCATCGAAAGTACTCAAACCACTAATCCAGAGTATACTAATAATATCTCAAGGCACACAGGCCAAAACCAAAGTCTAAACAAGGTAAACTAAGGCTAAACATCCTCATAAGGAAAGCTCTAGCGCGCTCTCGCATAACTACTCCATACCTGGAAAACACACAAAGAACCATTAGCAAAAGAATGCTAAGCAACCACCATTCACACCCGCAAGGAGATATAGATATACATAAGCTTGTAAATAGGTTTACACACCCATATAGAATATAAACACCAACGAACTGTTCAGTAGTTGAAAACGATACTCAACAATAATAAGCTGAACGAATCACAAACCAAGACTCAGTCAAACAAAGCCAATAGCCAACAACAAAACATAATGCAATAACGAACCATAACCGAGATCCATAAGGTATCGACCGAATTAGCATAAAGAGCTCATAAAACGGACCAAGAAGGAACCCCAACTCCAACCTCCAAACCAAGTCAACCAAACCACCAAACCAAGTCAAACCACATAGTCAGAAGTCAGGAGTCAAGAGTCAATCCCGGAAAAACCGGTACACAGGGGTGACCAACCCAAAGTCAGTGGTCAAGAGCCAAACCCGGAAAACCGGTACACAGGGGTGATGAGCCCAATCACAGGGACCGAAGTCCAATCACAAGGACCGAAGTCCAATCACAGGGACCGACAGTCCAATCACAGGGACCGAAGTCCAATCACAGGGGTAATCAACCCAATCACAGGGACCGAAGTCCAAAGTCAGAAGTCAATAGTAGCACAATCAATAGTAGCACAGTCAATAGTAGCCAACAACCACCAACAACCTCAACCAAACCACCATCACAACCTCATACTCCAACATCACTCAAAGCAACCAAAACAAAGTGTTCATCTCAAATATGAACACAAACCAACTCCCAGATAATGAATCAAAGGATCAATAGATCAAGAATACCAAAAATGGAAACCAAAGACATGAATCAATACTCCAAGCTAAGGTATAAAATACCCAATAAATGACATGAATGAATACTCCAAAGACATGGTAAAATACCCAACAAAACAATCCAACAATAATCAGAAACAAAGGAGAATAACAGACAACAACAACAGAGAAACCGTTCACTGGAAATCAACTCCCAGTGAACTTGCGGAACACTCTCACGGATCACTGCCTTCCGCCAGTCTCCTCCGCGAGAAGGAGACGGCCTCCCTCGGCGGACCACCCTCCTCCGCCCAAGCCAACCGTCGCCACCTTGCGGATCGCCCTCGCGGGTTACATTGTGCCGTTCAGGTCTTCCGCAAGGCCAACCCAAATCCCTTCCAGAGACAGTTCAACCCAGATCAACAAATCCCACTTCCAGAGTACAAAATCAGACCAAATACACTCACATTCCATCCAATTTAGAGTCCAAGAATAGGGAAATCCATAGCATCATTGATCATACAACACTAGGCAAAAGATCAAGATGAAATCCAACAAATATGTCCAAGAAATAGGGCTAAACAACAAGAATTTCAGGATTTCCAACACCAAGATCATTATATATAGAATAGGTGAATAAAATAGATTTGATGGACATGGATGGTTACCTCAAAGAGCTTTTCCTACTCCAACAAGCCTCTAGCAATGCTCACAAAGCCCCACCTTCTTGATGATCATCTTTTTCCCAAAGAACCCCAAAAGAACATTATAAGAATATGCTAAAAAGACTATCAAAACACAAAATGCAAGATGGATTCTAGGATAGATGCACTTACCCACTCCTAACCAAGCTTAAAAGAGCAACCTTTACTTGAAAACTTGTAGGGAAAGTGAAGATAAATTTTGGAGGATTTCCTAGATGAAAATGGCGTGTGGGATTTCTTGTAGGAGGAAGAAGGAGTGAAAGCTTTTAGGTTATTTGATCATCACAATATATATTAGGAATACATACAATATTTAGGGTGTAAGACATTTAAAGTGATGTGGGCTTAAGTAGCTTATAATATAATGGGTGTAGGAAATAAATATAATCAAGACTAGTAAGTTGGGCTTAATGAATTCACCCCTTACAAATTAATATAGTAGTTAGCCCATAAGATGTCTTAGAAACAATATGTATATTATATAACATATGATCAAGAAATTGGGCTTGTAGGAATATTAAATCACAAATGTTGTAAGGGTCCAAATTGAATAAAGAATCCCTTACAAGAATAAATCCAATTAATTGGGCTCTTGACTAGAATAAATAAATTAGGCTCATGAATATATATATACAAGTGTATATATATTAAATTGAAAGAATTAGCCCAATTGGAAATAATTAAATTGCCCAAGGAATTAATTAACGAACGAAAGGCTTGAACGAATTTACGGGGTGTTACAACTCATCCTCCAGCGGTGCCTTTGTCTCCCTAGCTTTGCAAGAAGCTGAGGAACTAATCGAGAGAATATCTAAAAACACATCCTGTTGGTATGAACGAAGAGGAGATCATGGAGGAATTTATGAAGTTGATAATCGAGTGGCGAGCGAGTCTAAAATCGAAGCGATGAATCACGAAATCAAAAAGCTACAAGCTATGGTAGAAAAAATGGAAGGAAAACCCAAGCCTTGCATGTCGTTGGCACTTTATTGTAATATCTGTGGAGGACCTCATGACACCAATATTTGCACTTCTACGTCTGCATCTGAACAAGTTGAGGCGATAGATTATCAAAGGAACTCCAATTTCAATGCTTATGGACAAAACCAAAGATCAAACAACAACTGGAAACAGGGAGAGGGTTGGAACAATAGCAACAATGATGGATATCAAGCGCAAAGACAATACAACTATGGAAACAAGCCTGCATATGGACAAAATGACAAGAACAGACGGATGTACAATCAAAACCAAGGAAATGGAAATCAAATGACCCAGTTCAGGCCACAATACGACTCTCAACTTGATTTTACTCAACAAAGGAGGGATGACATCCGTGAAGTAGATGAAAGACTTACAAGGACGATCATGGAACTGAAAAATGATCGGGCAAATCTGAAACAAGAGATTACTCAAGAGATTAGACAAGAAATTTCTAGTCTTCGACAAGAGTCTAAGGTCACGCTTAAGACAATTGAGAATCAAATTTCTCAAATGTTTAAGATGATGTCAGATCGCCACTACGGACAGCTCCCGAGTAATACTGAAAACAATCCGAAAGAGAGAGTCAACGCCATTGATGCCAAAGAAGAAACTCATGAGAAGTGTGATCCAATGGATGCTATCTGTGGAACATGTCAATGTAAGGTAGATGACCAAAGGAACAAGACTACCTCTTGTAGTCCTAATCTCGAATTGAAGAATGCGAGCGGTTCATACACCATATCAATGAAGGAACACAAGGAGAAAACCACTCTGGAAGAATGCCCGAAGGAAAAAGAGCTATCACGAGACAACATCAAGAGTTCAAAAGAGAAAGAAACGGCTCGAGAAGGTACAATTAATGCTTTTATCCGAAAATTTTTCAATAACAAAGAATGCCGTGAGTTGTTTGAGAATGACATTTGTGATAATTTTACTTGTTTAAGCCAAGAGTCTTCGGCTTGCTTGACTGAGGGAAACCCCAGAAAGAAGGGTGACCCTGGAGCTTTATTGATTCCTTGTTCTATATAGAACATGGAACCTAGAAACGCTCATGCTGATCTTGGTGCTTCTATTAATGCCATGTCTTCAAATCTCTTTGAGAAATTGAACTTACCATGCTTGAAACCGACGAGGCTGACTCTACGTTTAGCTGACGGAACCACACGGTATCCTGAAGGCTTAGCGGAAGATGTTCTAGTAAGAATAGGAAAATTTCTTGTGCCTGTCGATTTTATTGTTTGTAAGATGGGTGATGATGATCCCCATGAATCTTTAATTCTTGGAAGACCATTTCTGGCTACTTGTCATGCACGAATAGATGTTAGTTCAGGTGAAATTACCCTGAGATTCGATGGACAAGCCACAAATGATGGGAAAGAAAGTGCGAAAGAAGAACCTGATGAAGATGAAAGGGCAAAGGTCAAAGCCAAGGTGAAACCAAAACCAAAGTTGAAAAATGACAAGCTTACATGGAAGAACACGTGGGTACCAAAATGCTTCTTACCCCCTACCAAGGAATATGGCTGAATTCAAACCAAGGTATAATGTATCTAGCCAATGACGTAAACCGTGGCGCTTCTTGGGAGGCAACCCAAGGTTTTAATAATATGTTTTTACATTATTTCTATGCTTTCGTTTTTAATGTTTTTGATCTAATAAATTGCTACAATCATTTTAGAACCATGTTTTGAGGACTAACTTGTAGGAGTCGGGACTGAAAATTGCTTTGGAAAGGCTAGGTTTGGACATAGGTATGAAAGGCAAAACCAAAAATCGGGAGAAAACAACGCAGTGGACCTACACGAGGCAAACACGTGTGTAGCCGTGCGTGGGAACGAGGCAGTAGCCTCCCACGCACGCTCACACGCGTGCAGCCAAGCGTGGGAGCGAGACAGAGAGCTCCCACGCACGGTCACACGCGTGTGACCGGCGTGGAAGCCCCCTACGGGTTTAAAACCCTTGTTCGGCCACTCCACGCCATTTTGCCCCAAAACACCACTTTTCTCTTCTCTTCTCCACGCAATGAATAACCAAACTCAAGGTTTGAACACATCTCTTACTTTTTACCTTCAAAGAAGATCAAATACATTAACATCAAGGTAATTTCTCATCTTTTTAACTCTTTATCCTTGAATATTCATGAGTTTGGAAGAGCTTGAATGAAAAAAGTTGTTCTACTTTGCCTTGTATGATTTTGAATGTTTTGAATGATTAAATTGGTTTATAATGCTTCATAGAACTATCCTTTGATGTTTTCTTTCATTATTGATGGTTACATTGATGGATTGTTATATATCTTTGAACTTCAAGTGTGAACACCATTGATGAACTGTAACACCCCAATTTTCACATCTTGGATTTATTACAAAATCCCTAATAATACATTGCGGAAGCATCTAACCAGCAGAAAACTGGGTGTTACCGCCACGCTTAGGTATCTCTCCTATTGTGACACCCCAACTTTTCACAAGCTGAGATAGCTAAACTTAACACAAAAGCTGCCCATCTCAACCATAAAACATAACATAGCGGAAGCGAATTAAAACCTAAGGGGTATCATGCCACATCTAGGTAAGAAAACACGGCCTAGATGCACAGGCTATCCAAAAGCTGAGATAGCTAAACTTAACACAAAAGCTGCCCATCTCAACCATAAAACATAACATAGCGGAAGCGAATTAAAACCTAAGGGGTATCATGCCACATCTAGGTAAGAAAACACGGCCTAGATGCACAGGCTATCCAAAAGCTGAAAACAACTAGTATATAAATCCTCAAAACATCGTTATCATAACAACAATCTAACCAAGAGTATATAGAATCTCATATTGGCGCACAGGCCCGAAACATAAGTCTAAAACATAACAAACTAGTCTAAGCCGCCTCATACGGATATATCTCTATCGCGCTCACGCTTAGACTTATTGCATACCTAGAAAACATACAAGAAACCATTAGCAAAAGACTGCTAAGCAACCACCATTCACACCCGCAAGGAAGTATAGATATATGTAAGTTTGTAAATAGGTTTACACACCTATATAGAATATACACACCAACGAACTGTTCGATATTCAAAATCGGATACTCAACAACAACACGCTGAATAAATATATAAACCAAGACTTCTCATCAATGCCAATATCCAACCGAATCACAAACTCAACCGAATACTCATAAGAAACAACCAAGCTGCAATACATCCAAGGATAACCAATAATCAACAAGATACAATATAACTCAGGAGTCAACAAGGAACCAACAGATCTCGACCCAAGGATAAGCACCAAGACCTTAACTTCCAACCCAAGTACCAATTCTCACACCAAACACCAAGCCCGAAAGTTAGAAGTCAGTTGCACAGGGGTAAAAACCCAATCACAGGGACCGAAGTCCAATCACAGGGACCGAAGTCCAATCACAGGGGTAAAAACCCAATCACAGGGACCGAAGTCCAATCACAGAGGCCGAAGCCCACAGTTAGTTCCATAGTTAGTTTATCCTCAAACAGCCCAAGAGATACTCAATGATCCACCACTCCATATCCAACCTCAAACTCATCCCAAGAACAAAACACTCACAGTGTTCATCTCAGATTATGAACACAACCAACACTCAGGAAAAATAACCAAGGATTCAACCAACCAATACATCAAGATAATGAATCAAGAGACATGAATAAGTGCTCAAGAACCAAGGAAAAATACTCAGCATAATATCCCAACAAGTTCCAGAAACAAGGGTGAAACAACAAGACAACAGAACAACAAATAGCTACTGGAAACAGAAGCCCAGAAGAACTAACGGATCACCCTGGCGGAATGCCCTGCACCGCCACACCTGTCCGCCTCCTCCAACGGAACAACACAGCGGAACACCATGCCCCGCCACACTACACCGCACGAAGGGAACGGAGCTCCCTCACGGCACGCCACACACCGCTACTCTCTACCGCCATACACATGCGGAATCCCTGGGCGGGACACATTATACCGCCCAAGTGCACCGCAAGTGCATTCCCCACATACCAATTCCCAGACCAGATCAGAATACACGATACTCATTTCCAGAATGCAAAAATAGGATCAGATTACACAAATTACATCTCCCAGAGGCCAAATAAACATGGAATCCATACCAACAAATGTTCATACACATCAATATGCAAAGGATCAAGAACACAAGTTCATAATCCATCAAAATAACTCACAGACAACCAAGAATAGGCTAAGCAGCAAAGAATTTCACAGGATTCCAATACACCAAATAATATTCATAGATCAAGAGTGTAAAATAGATTTTAGTGGACATGATGGTTACCTCTTGAAGCGTACTAATCCAAAGCAACACCAACTTTAAGCTCATCCCATAAGCTAGTTCATCATAATGAACCTGAGAATTAATGTAATCTAATATGATCACTAACTACTACCAAAATAAGGATATTGATATTCCTAATTGACCTATCATGGTCTTTTACCTGAAGTTTATAATTAATCCATAATTATTCTTGGGTCACAATTACCTAAGCTATAATATTAAGCAATAAGATAGTAGCTACTAAGACCATAATAACCCAATCATTACCTAATAACCTTAAGAATTAACACCCTAAAACATAAACTGATTATAACCTTAAAGGAATATTACCTTAATCCTCCCTATGCTAATAGGGGATTCGAACCTTCGCCCTCCAACTCACCACCCAAACACCATACCACCAAACCAGTCCGTCTCTTAGTGCCATGATACGTGACCGCCGATCCACAATCCTTCACACGGACATCCGGCCACCAACAACAGAAAGGAGAAAAGGGAAGACACGCCGTTGCCGTTGCTGCTCCTTGCTCTGTCGTATGTCACCGGTAGAACATGGGAAGTCCACCGATCACGATTCCGCCGCCGCTACCGACACACACTCGTCGCTTGAACTGCTACTGCCGCAATCTACTCGCTGGACGTCGAACAAGAGAGGCGAGAGATGAGGATGCGGCTTGTCTTCACGGAACCTCCAACACCGCTACCTACCACCGCCGGAACAGGGGAGAGAAGCCGTTGCTCTGCTTCGATGATCTTCATCATCCGCCGCCGGAAATAACAGAGAAGAGAGGGGAGAAGGCGAGATCGTAGCTCAGCCTCACGGAATCGCCAGGACCGCCCCCAACCACCGCCAAGGTCTCTCGCCGCCGGAATCCTCCAAGCTCCGTCGATGCCGTCACCGCTGACCACCCTTGTCGCTGCTCTGTCCAGCGATGACCATTGCCGAGAGGAAGAAGGGAGAGAAAGACGGAAGCTTCATCGCTGAACATCATCCTCGTCACTGCCGCCGGAGTTCCATGGCTGCTGCATGGTCGCCGCCTGCTTGTCGCGGGAAAAGCCTACTGCCGGAGTTGCAATAGAGGAAATGAAGAGGAGATGCGAGCTCCTTGTTGCTGCTGTGACTTTCCCATGCTGTTGGCTGCTACGTGAAAGGAAAGAGAGGCAGAGATGGATAGAGAAGCCGAGAGAGGGAATGGTTTGGCTGCTGTTCAAGGAACATACACAATATTCTATACATAGTAGGTTTTGTTTTCCCATTTTGGGTTGGATCCATTTATAGAATAGTTGGGTCAAGTTTGGTGTAAGACCAGAATACTTATTTATATAGGTACCTACCTTCATTTGGGCTCTATAATAATTTATATAATATAAAATATATCTATAGATATATTGGGCCATGACAGTTTTGTATGAATCATAGTAATAGATTACATAAAATTATATTGTCCCAAGCCCACAGAAAATAATTATATTTGAAATCATCTTAATAATTACTTAATAGGAAAATAACCCCTTATTATATTCAAAAGAGTAGTAGGGAATTTCGGGGTGTTACACCTATACCCAAACGCTAAGGCTAAACTTACAACATCAAATAACCACATCAATATTCCAACTTAATACATATGGAAATAATCCTTCCAGGGTGTCTATTCTAGGATAGAGTAGACCTCAACCTCAACTTCCATCCTATTCAGAGCTCACGCTAGACAATATCTGTTAAAAGAAAAACACATTGAAGTGTAGTTAGCACGACGGCTAAGTAAGAGAATCCATGGTCACCCAAGATTCAACAAAGGTTTTTAAAACACGTCTCTTAAGACAAAATCATTTCCTTCTCAGGGTCGTTACAGAGTAACCCTTTTCTCATCTTTAAAACCTCCTTAGTTTCATATTAGCAAGCGTGAGGCCTTTGGAGTATTCTCATAACTCCCTCTCTGACCACTTGGATTATCGAACTCGAGGCCAGTGGTCATCACCCGGTCTAATACTGATCCCTTGGACGCCAGGTTCGTTAAAACGACACCTGCCCGGATTCTGAAGTAACACAACGACGAATAGACTTCGCCCTGCAGTATGAACTAATCATACAATATAACATAACGACCACTGGGCAACGGCACTTAAAGCCACCCGTGGGTCAATCAAGGTCCTCCTCAACTTTACTTTAGAAACTAAGGTTTTGAAAACATGATCCTTCCTTCAGTTTTCCTTCAAAAATAAGGTTTTGACAACCTATTTACCAAAATAGCATACGTTCTTCAACGTAAGTTTTTATAAACATTTTTGGATACACTTCATATTCATGTCTCATACTTGAAGTCAATCTACCTCCTTTACCAAATCCAAAAGCTTTCTTTTCCTCTTCAAGCACTTTGATAGTATCCTTATTACCATTCAATCTATTCATCCAGTCATTAAAGCTTAATAACTATCATCAGTCCTTAATCACTAAAACTTCCACCATCATCAACACCAAGTCATAAAACCTTAATAACTATCATCAGTCCCTAATTACTACAACTTCCACCATCATCAACACCAAGTCATAAAACCTTAATAACTATCATCAGTCCTTAATCACTACAATTAAAGCTTAATTACCTCCTGAACTCCACTGTTAATCCATCATAAATCCAAATGAAATAGAGAGAACCCAGCTCTCACAATAATAATATAAATTTCTAAGAGGTAAAGTCATTGCCTAACCATAATCCAAAATCGTTCAACAACTATTTCCTCAAAATTCACCATATACAATCTTTATCTCAATATTTCCATATAATAATTTCCTCAATACATATCATAATAATATCCTTATCTTAACTTTTCCATATAACAATTTCCTCAATACATATCATAATATCATATCTTACATCTATAACCCAAAATTACTTATTCAATGTCATAGCTTATGTCTATAACCTTCATATTCATAATATCCATATACCAATATTTTCACCAATACTAATCATCCAACCAATACTAATATCCCAATATAACATACCAACATTTCACACCTAATTATACTTCCACTGGATGCACGGTGGACGCTCGTCCGGCCTTGCGTTCGCACACACGGCCAGTCCTGGACAGTGTGAACAACGCAGTGGCGAACACCTCTACTGTCATCTCCATAATTATTATGAGTACACATATGTAACTATATCCATATTTTTCAACACAAAGCTCATAAATCCCTATCTCAAGTATCAATCATCAAATCTGGAGTGACAAAACCAACTTAAGGGATTTCTTACCTTCCAAGTAGCTTTTAAAACCGTAGGAATCGTTGTGATCCTTTCCTCCAAATTTCCACCGAAGATCCTAAGTAATTTCCACCATAATAACAATATTTTCAAGAATTCTTAGCTTAAAATTAAGTTCTAGGGAAGGATTCTACTCTTCTTAACCGAATAAAATCAAAGTGTTACCTAGTATGGAAGAACTTGTGAAGGCAATGGCTATGGAGCTTCTTGAACACAAAAATGAAGATGAAATTTCTCTCTCTCTTTTCCTCTCAATATTTCGAAAATGGGAGTGGAATGGGAAGAATGGAAGATCAAAGCTCTATTTGTAGCAACTTGTAAGATAAGGATGAAGAAGCTTGGAGAGTAAGTTTATATGTTATATCTTGTAAGATAAGGAAGAGGATTCTTGGAGATCAAGTCTCAATTTGGAGCTTGGAGAGTAAGTTTCTATCAAGACTTATCCTATAATCTTCCTTGCAAGACTTATTCCGTAATCCATCCTAGTTAATTAATTAAAAATTACCATATGGTAAATAATGTGACACTTGTCACAATTCCATGGTGTGTCTTGTAGAGTAAGACTTCCTTGCCAGTTTGGGATTAAATCAGATATAGTTACGGTAGAAAATAATTTAGGGACAATAGGGTGGCTGCCTAGGTTCTAGAAGAGACAAAATAAAATTAAAACATAGATGATATCAGTCAAATAATTGGTATCAAATTGAAGAATACATGTGCTGGCAGAAAGAAATTGGCAGAACACTGGATCCGGATTAAAAATATTATTGGGAGTATTTGGTAAGGTATTTTGATACAATTTTCTTCAAATATGTAGTTAAGAAAGTCTAGAACCTACATATAAAATTTCATAATGATCGGAGTAGTATAAGTATGGTTTTCGAATTTTTTTCCAAAACTAGTCCAGAGAGAAAAATTCTGGACAGCACACTGCCAAGGGCAAAAACGTAATTTTCTGTGTTTACTCAAATATCCAAATGACCAAAACTTTTTAAGGATATCAAGTACTATAGGTTGGGGTTCTAAAATAAAAATTTCAGGTAAAACGGAGTTCGGGAAGTATGTTTACCGAATAAATCTTTCGGACTGCGCCGAGCTGAATTTTTTGAAAAAAAGAATAGTTATAAACATTTTTTGGCTAAAAATCATTTTGTAACAAAAATGGTGAATAAATTTCGGGGTGTCACATGAACAAATGGGTTTGTTAGATTTCTTGTTTAAATTATGAAATTGATGCTTGAATTGATGAATAAACTTGTTGTAGAACTATTATAGGCCATCAATTTGACTTTTCACATGCTACATTGCCCAAATTGAATTTTCAATTTCAAACCCTAATTTTGAATTTGGGGAAGAAGATGAAGTTGACTTTTTGAAATTCTTGACTTTTGTAGTTGACTTCTTATTTGACTATCAAATTGATATATCTTATGATGATTTTATGCATGTGTGTGATAATGGAATGATATTGTTGATATTCTTATGCTAGAATTGTCTAAAATATAGGAGAAACTATGGCAAAATTTTCAAAAATTCTTAGCCCTATATGTTTGAAATCCATTATCTTGACAAAGAATCTTACACAAAAATAATGGTGACTTATTCAAAGCCAATTACCATGAATGCTAATTTCTATAATTTGTAGGATGGGACGCTCGAAGGAAATTGCGAAGAAATCAAAGCATGTTGTAGGAGAATCGAGTCGATCAAGGACACGACAACAAGCTACAGCTCCGCAGGAGCCGGGGTCAAGGTCACTGCGGCACTTGACACCCGTTCAACTCGCAACAGTGGATAATTATAAAGGAAAGCAGCTTTCTGTTGGCCGTCACTTCGAGGATAATGTTTTAAGCGAATTTGGTTGTTTGGCCGAAGTAAATGGACTTCTTAGGCACCCACAGCTCCGCTATCTGTTTCAGTGGAGAGGACCCACCTATGCACCTGTCACTTATGAATTCTTGGCGACCTTGGAAATCAGAAGGGAAGCCAACAATGCAAGAGAGTCTATTTCATTCACTCTTTTCGGCAACCACTACAGTATGTCTGTCAACACTTTAGGTGTTACACTCGGTTTTCATTATGCAGCGAGCGCGTCCATGCCATATTTCAGAGATTTCAAGGAAGATTTTGATTCAGACGAAGTTGCTAGACGATATTGGAGAAGCATCACAAACAATGCCCCATACAACTCTTCAAACTTGAAGGCAGAACTCATCACCCGGAATGCTCTGAAGGCTATCAGATTAGCCTTCGCCATAAATCTCTCAGGCAGAACCACAAACCGCAACAAGGTATACAAGCAGGATCTATTCTACATGTGGTTCAAGCTAGGAAGTGGCTCCAAACCCAGCAAAAGCCTAAGGTTCAGACTGTGTTTATTGGACCTTTTGTTACTAAACTGTGCATCGGGTTGGGCCTACTGAACCGGCTGATGGGAGAGAGATCCGATGGTTGTACAATTTCTTTCTCCGTGGGTGAGTTCTTTGCTGCTGAACTAAAGCTTGGAGGTGATGATGCACCTGATCTAGAGGCTTCTGATGAGGATGATGATGAGGACGAGGAAGAGAATGAGGAGGAGAATGCTGCACAGGAGCAAGGCCCTACTCCAATGGATTGGACTACGACGCAAAACTTTCATAGACAGCTCCAGGAGGAACAAATGAACTATTGGCGTGAGAAGCACACATGGCAAGAAGGCCACTTCACATCCATCTCCGCGAGACAGGATGACCACACCGAGGACCTCAACCGCATGAGACAGGCGGTGGAGGAAAATGATAGGAGAATTGCCGCTCTTGAAGCTAGATTCGACAGGCAATT
The DNA here is from genome assembly GCF_003576645.1 of Ipomoea triloba. Taxonomy (NCBI): domain Eukaryota; kingdom Viridiplantae; phylum Streptophyta; class Magnoliopsida; order Solanales; family Convolvulaceae; genus Ipomoea; species Ipomoea triloba. The sequence continues at coordinate 11,005,737 of NC_044923.1, read as the reverse complement.
CCATCCCTTCGGTGATGAGTGATGCCTTCCTTCGATTTTTCTCGGTCCTGACTTATTGACGCTTGATTCTGAGTTCCTTGACTATTGGTTACTATGGTTGCTAGCCCCACCTGAACATTAGGATCCCTATGCGCGGGGTTCCGACTTTTATTTTCTTTATTTCTTTACTTTACTTTACTTATCTTTATCGCTTTATGTTATTTAATTTCCAACTGCTTTACTTTTCTGCATTTCTATTTGAATAATTCTACTTATTTATATGCTTTATTAACTAAGTTTTTGTTAATTTTATTGCTTTTATGTTTTTATCAGCTTATAATAATTGAATAGTACTCCGAAAACCCTTTTTGTATGTAATGTCTCCATTTCTTATAGAGCATCTATAACGGGAGCGGGCCTATGCTTGAAGCTAAAGTGTGGAAAGAGGGATGCATACTTGGTTTATCCTCTTATCCCTTCTCTAATTTTAAGCCCCGTTTTGATCTTTAAAGTGTGGAAATATTTTCTTTATAGCTTTGTGTATGAGTATACTTCAGTTTACCATGATTAATAGGATCGTTTTGATGCATACCCTTTATCCTAGAGCAATTTCCAAAGTGTGGAAAGGGATCTTTATTTGTCTACCCTTAGAATCCCTATTTCATCCCTTTACCTTGTACGTATGGAAACATCGAGGACGATGTTTACTTTAAAGTGTGGAAAGGACGCACTTCGTGCTTTACATGCTTACATGCTTAGTTTTAGAAGTTGAAGCTCTTGGGAATGATAAGCGGGTGCATTTGCAGTTTTGAAAAGAGAGTTATTATTTGTGTTATCTAGGGAGAATTTTGACAGGATGCCCAAAAATTTTTACTCTCGAAATATCTTTGAGGAAGTTACTTTTCGCACCCATGAGAGTGTTTAGAGCCAAATAAGTTTATATTCTTGTCTGCTTGCATGATGTTCACCTCTTATTTACGTAGGACCTTAGTCAAGGATCTTTCGAAGTGGGAGTGTGCACTCTTTAATTTTAGAAAGATAAAACTAGCAAGGCCCGGAATTGAACTAACCTTGGTAGGGCATGGGGCAAAAGGTGAGCCTAATGGTGAGCTTAATGAGAAAACAAAACCCTTGATCATAAATAGAAAAAGGCATGAGGGGTTCACACGAGGAGAAGTCGACAAGGCAAAAGGCCAATCACCAAAGAGTTTAAAATTTAGGGAAGCCAATTCGTTGGGTTGTGTCCAAACCATAGTCTTCGGTAAGCAAAAAGCTTTATCTAGAGTCGGTTGTTCACATAAAAAGATCCCAAGAATTGAGAAAATAGAGCTGAGGTGAGCCGCTTTGCTAGGATTCGAGTACCCATTGCACTGACCTTCGAAAAAGCATGGATCTCCATGTGAAGTCGGGTGGCTCGATGACGTTATCCTAGGAAGTGAGAAGAAAGAGGGATCGCGCGAAGCCAAAAGCGGTGAGTGGTCCATGCCCCTACCCTCATTTACATTTACGTTGGGCTTTGGCGTATAAGGATGGAAAGTTGATTAGCTAGTGCACATCGTTCCCACTAGTAGGATCGGCTAGAGGCCCTATTTAAATAGAAGGTGAACCAAAACTTTGGAAATGCATGCTTGCGTATGGTGCGAGAAGTGTGATCCCTTGTTTTATTTGTTTTATCTACGAAAGGTTTTTATTTCCCGAAAATATTTCTTGAGTTGCTGACATCTGACCAAAATCCTTTGTAGATAACACAAATGATTTTCCCAGTTTCAACAGTCTTAGACACCCATTATTTTGACTTGCCAAAAGCTTTGTTTTGCATGAGAAAGTATCTCGGAGACTTATAAGCTTGGAGAGTCAAATGTCTTGCTTGAGGACAAGCAAGAAACAAAGTGTGGAAAATTTGATAAGACTCCGAGATACCCTTATTTCAGGCACATTTTAGGGTGTTTTATCGCGTCTTATAGCATCCTTACTTGGTAAATTATGTGCGTAAATGCTTGAAAATCACTAACTGATGCACAGAAGCTATTTTTAGCTTAAAAGAAGTAAAACAGGAGCCCCGGGAGCAAATAGGACCAAAAGTTGAGCTTAAAGAGCAAACCAGGCAAGAGCGGAGCCCCGGAGGACGAAACTGGAAGGGCACACGCGCGTGAGCAGGCGTGAAAACTTTCCAGGAGCTTCCCACGCACGCTCACACGTGTGTGAGAGGCGTGGAGACGGTGTTGCGCGAATTTCAGCTAGGGTTGTCATTTCGGAGACTATTTAAACCCCTTTGATGAATTTTCAAAGGGGGAGTCCAGAAAATTAGTTTTTCTTTTCTTAGTTATTCCTTTGGAGAACTCTGTCCATTTTTCTTAGTTTTTAGATTAGATTAATCTCCATTGTAGAAGACAACAAGCTTTGGATTGAAGATCTTCTTCTCTCTAGGTGATCTCTATTTCATTTCTATAATTTTAGCTATCTTGTTCTTGGATTAAATTAGCTTTTGCTTGCATTTCATATTATGAGTAGCTAATTTAGTCTAGGGATTTGGATTGTGTGATTGAATATTGCTTTTGTGATGATCTTATTTCTATATCTTGGATCTATGAGTTTGTGTTGATGGATTATCTATTCTTCTCTTTTGATTGTTGTTTTGATGAGATCTTGTTTGGATTTGGCCAATCTAGATGAGAGATTGAGCTCTTGACTCTTTCATGTCTTTGATTAGAGTTAGGATTTGAAGCTTGACACAATCAAAGTTCCTATGGACTTCTTAAGAATAGTAGGATAGTGTGTAACTTAAGTGTTTGATAAAATTCCTCTTAGAACTTTGGATGCTTGAAGGTACTCCTAAGTCAAAGAAGCTTTAGTACACAAAGGGTGGAAAAGGACTAAGACAACACACTCTTGAATAGACAATATCCTAGCAATCCTAATCCATAACCTTAGACACTCACTATGCAATGTTCATGAACACTATCCAATCCCTACCCCTTTTACACATTCCAAAATCACTTTTATTTTACTACTCTCTTGCACTCAAACCAACCAATGAACTACTCTCACTCACAAATTCACCCTTCACCACACTCGAATCCAATGCATACTTTAATCAAGTAAACTCCCGAACGTTTGACACACCTCCACGTCCCTCCTTCGAGACCGACACTCGGGGAGTCACAGACTTTCCGTTTTATCATAAATATCTTTTGACGAATCAACCCCTACACAATACCGCTTCTTCAAAGATGTGAAGAGAGTGGGGCGCGAAAGAATGAAAAGAAAGAAAAATGATGATGAAATTGTGTTTGATGTTTCAAAACTATAATTGTGGACAATCCTTTTACTTTTGTTTTTGCTTTTGATCATATTCCTGTTTATATTTTGTTTTGCACGTTTCGTCTAGCCAAAGACGTTAAACGTGGCGCTCGTGGGAGGCAACCCACGTATAAGAAGAAGAAGAGACCACTCCACCTTCATCTAGAGAACCAATTTTGAAAGGTAGAATCTAAATTCTTCATTCATTTCTTTACCTTTATTCTAACCAAGTTTTGAAGGGCAAGTAAGGATTGTACATGCTTTTAATAGGGATGCACCTTGTGAGTATTTCTTTTATCCTCTTTTAGATGCCCTGTTTGATCTTGATAGTTATACAATTCTTGGATGCACATATGAAGAGTTGCATGACCTTGTTATGTCGGATGTGATTTTATTAATATTAGATTTGCTCTAGCCCGAATCACACTTTTAAGTGTGGAAAAGGGGCGTTTGTAGAAACCCTTTGAACCCTATTCCTTTTTCCCACCGATCCTCACGGCAACATCGAGGACGATGTTATCTTTTAAGTGTGGAAAGGATGGGTACCATTTTGCTTGAATTAGTTGACTGACCGAGTGATAGTGCTTAGGAACTAGAGGGAGTGTTATTGTCAATACTATCCAGGAGGGCTCCTAATCTCATGTCGAGTTAATATTTGAAATATGCCTTGGAAGTACAAAAATCACCCAAATTGAAATTTTTGATCTTATATTGTTGATATCTTTGTGTGATTGCATGATATTCACCTATTGATTTTGTTGGGACCTGACTCAAGGATCTCTCGAAGTGGAAGTGCGTACCCCTTAGTTTGAGAAAGATAAGCTCAGAGAAGCCCGGAAGCTAAACTTAACTTGGTAGGGAATGGGGCAAAAGGTGAGCCTAAGTGAGCAAATAGTGAAAAATCCCTAATCCCTAGAAAAAGGCATGAGGGGTTGACATGGTGAAGAGTAGAAAAAGGCAAAGGCCACTCCTAGAGATAAAAACAAGAGGTGAGCCATCTAGTCAGGATACGGGGTAACCATTGCACTGTCTTCGAAAAAGCATGGAGATCCATGTGAAGTCAGTTATCCCGAAGAGATCCTGGAATATGAGAAAAATAGAGAGGAGGTGAGCCACTTCGCTAGGATTCAGGCACCCATTGCACTGTCTTCAAAAAAACATGGGGCTCCATGTGAAGTCGGGTCGCCTGATGACGTTATCCTAGGAAGTGAGAAAATAGAGTGATCGCCCAAGCCATGGCGATGAGCGGTCCATGTCCCTACCCTCATTTATATTTGCGTAAAGGGGATTTGGCGTACGGTTGGAAATTTGGCTAGGGTGTGCGCATCGTTCCCACTAGTGGGATCGGCTTTCTAGGCCCCTACAAAATGAAAGGTGAACTCTGATTGAATGCATGATTGAGAGGTGTGAATATAATTTTCCTTGTTACAAATTTATCTTTTGAGATTCCAACTTCCTTGGTATATTCCTTATATTTAAATGACATGAGCTTAGTAGTCTTGGTGGATAGTGTAGGGGATTTCATCACTCCCTTCTAAATGCCCGCACAACACTTGATTGATCAACCGATGAGAGTGCGTACTACTCCTGGTGCTTATATGATTAGAGTTTAGAAAAGTATGCTTGCTTGAGGACAAGCAGTGTGGAAACTTTGATAAGCACCAAGAATAGTACATAAAAAGGGTCTAAAACAGGATAGAATATTAAGTTCTGTCATCCACTCATAACAATCTCATGCATTTTTAGCTCGGATGTGATCAAAATCTTCTAACATTGATTCTAGGAAAAGTTTTGAAGTATTTTACAGATCGGAAAGGGATCTGAGGCAAAACAGAGCAAAAGACAAACGAAGCCGCAAAGAAGAATCTTTCCACGCAGCCCCACACGCGTGTGGAGGGGCGTGGAATATTTCCAGTGACCGACCACGCCCTCCACCACGCGTGGTGGCATGCGTGGTCGGGCCACAAAGGCCATTTCGGGAAATTTGTCTTTTTGCCACCTATATAAACCCCTTTTTCCCTAAACCTAAAAGGTGGGGAGAGAAGGAGAGCAATAGAATAAACTAGATCTTAAATTCCTTAGGGTTTTCTCCCCTCTTGGGGGAAAATTCCTTTTAGAGTAGATTAGATTCAAGAGCAAGATGGAGGATTGAAATTTCAAGAACAAGATGTAAAGGATCCATTCTTATAGGTGGTAACTCTTCTCTTTAATGTCTTAATTTAATGCTTGTTTCCTTTGACATTTTCATTTCTTATCCTTGTTTCTTTATTATGCTAGAGTAGATTAGAAAGGGGATTGGTGGCCCCAAAGCTAAACTATGTGGTTGATTTGATATGAAATTGCTTGTAGAAATGTGAGCTCTTTGAATGTTGGGTTGTAAACTTGTGTGGTTGATGTTCTTGAAGCTTTGTGCCTAAGTGTGGCCACATTAGATAGCAAACCCAGAGAAAGTGAGTGTGTACGCGATAGCGGCCACTCACCAGTCCAACTCACCCACATCTCCGCCCTTAGTCCGAAAGGATGAGGTCCGAGAGGAGTGATAGACAAGGTGTTCGATGAAATGCCCCAACCGAATAAGGATGTGGGAGTCCAAAGTGTGACGCCACTTGGTAAAGTGCCATGAAATCCCTAGTCACATCCACGTCATTTGCTCGCAAAACCTTAAGACAGTAGACCACATAGGATAGCCTCAAGCCCCAATCTCCGCCTTTCCTTTCCTTCTACACAACCACTTTCAACCTTCTATTTTCCTACCAAATAAATCCTACCCTTAGCCATTCCCGTAACTCTTCTTTTTCAACTTCTTAAATGCCAACACACATTCGCTCCAATTTGTCATCCTTGAGAGACACGACACTCGGGGATTTTTGACTCTTCATTTTAACACCCTCCATACCTACATTCACACTCACCCTAGACATACAATCTCGTCAACCTCACAAGTTTTGTGATTTCTTGAAATCATATCTTTCTTCAGTACGTATATATTTTTAAAAAAATATATAATTTTCCAATATAAATAAATTTTCAATACATAATTTCTCCACAATAATCATATATGTAAATTCTCCACAATATAATAATAATACAATTTCACCATATGAATAAATATAAAATACTACACCAAAAATTTCCAAGCCACACTTTTACTCAACACACAGGCTTGACCTATCGAGACCCATTCTCGATACTCGAGAATCACCACACTAATTATTACAATGTACTTGTGATCACATGAACATTATAACTCACACAATTATCATATATGTAAGTAAATGGATGAGCAAATAATGTTGATATCATCCATCAACTCACAACACACGTATATATATATTTCGCTATACATACATCACATATACACACACACATCCACAATCTGTAACATTTGCACGAATCCAAATTACAAAAAGAATTTTATATTTGTAAACTAGTATACTAATTTTACGAATTATGCATATATATATTTACTCAAGCACTTCACCATATAAATATATATTCAGTATGCAACCATATAATATATGCATACAATTCAACCACTTCATAAAAATATTTATATACATTATGGGGTAACAAATAAGCTTTAGTGAACATGAAAACTTACTGAAATGTTGATCCTTAAAACCTCTCTGAACTGCCCAACTTCCATTCCTACCTTCACGTATTTTCCTTATGTTTTCAAGTTTCTAGCCTCGTCCCTCAGAAAGCAATATATTTTTTTCTCTGTTTGTTTTCCTTCTAATCGCTTTATTAACCAAGCATATATGACGTCTCTTTCTTTTGCCTCCTCAGACTCCTCACGGCACTCATACAAGATATATATAATAATCATCATTAATTTAGGAGCCACATACCAAAAGAAGGCAAATCTCTTCCTCAAATTTCTCCACCGTTTGGTTTCTTTTTCTCAACAGTTCATCATCCTAATTAAATAAAATAAAATACCCCTTCTTTCCCTCCTTTTTCTCAACAGTCCATCATCCTAATTAAATAAAATAAAATACCCCTTCTTTCCCTCCCTTAATTTTAGCCTCAATTACCTGAATTAAGATATGGGATTCCTTTCCTTACTGCAATACAATCTTTAAACATTCACAGCACACACACCACATATTAACATATATATATACACGGTACATATACATATTTTACATATATCATTATTTTATAATAATGGGGAATCATTAAATTAAAACCACAATGATGATTATGAGATTCAAACCATCACTTACCAATTAGCACGCAAGTCTCAAACCATCTGACTAAATAAATTCTTGTGAACAATTTCGAAATAGTTATATATATCCGTAAATATATACACGAAATATAATTTGACATAATATATATATATATATATATATATATATATATATATATATATATATATTTTGCAGTATCAATGGTTTATTTATTTAATTTAATTAATTATTATTGAGTTTAGTAAGTGTGTATGTAGTGTATATGTACACCTAATTGTATTTAATGTTCCCTTGTGGAATATTCACTTTTTCTACTTGAATGGGATGGCATGCAATACTAGTATAGTTTTAAATTTTATGTTTTTGGGTGAATTATGGGATGTACGTACATAGGTATTAACTATTATAATAATAATAATAATAATAATAATAATAATATTAATATTAATATTAATATTGGATTTTGATTAATACGAATGGTTAGTATGTATGCATATAAATTTATTTGGAATTTATATTTGATGAAATCCTTTTAAGATGTATACATTGGTGGTTGATTTTGAGTATAACTGTGTTAGGTGTTCTTTCAAAAATGCCAATTTTGCATAACTATGAATTAAGGGTTAAAGAAATGTTACCCTACAAGTTATTATTGTATGAGCAAAATTACTCAAGTAAAAATATTATTTTCAAACTATGGAAGTATGTTGATAAATTGATTTACTTGACATTGTGGAGTATTCAGTTGTATGCTGGATACTAAGGCTATGCCCTGTTGAGGAGTGGTTAGGATAATCCTACTACTAGGGTTCATACTCTATTTTGAGGAGTATTCGGTAGGAAAAATCCCTGGATACTAGGGTATTCATTGTCCTGTTGAGATTGAGGAGTGGTTAGGTTATGGCTACCACTAGTGTCTGTGTACCCTGTTTTGAGGAGTATTCGGTAGGAAAAATCCCCGAATACTAGGACTTGTAACTTCCCGGTGAGGCTTGGAATCCTCACTCGGGGGTGTGCACACTTAAGGTTAGAGTCCTGTTTCCATTGGCATGGGAATTTTGCAGAGTGTTCAGCGTGGAGCTGTTCACTAGGGCCTAAGTATAAAGGACCCTGTCCCATTTATGTGTGATTGATGTGCTTCCATATGTATTTTGTGGTGTGCAAGTATGGCACAAGATAAAGTTTTTAAGAAAATTTGTAAGTGATGATATTATGAAAAGTTTCATATGAATATCTATAAATTGTTTTTCTGGATCAAAAGTGCAGAGCATCCGAGTTTTGAAAGAAGGGGTAAAGTAAAATAAATTGTTATTTGCTAAAAGCGATTGTTTTCTTTGGGGGCAGGCAGTCCCTTACTTAGCGAGTGTTGCTAACCCCTTACTTTTCTTGTTGTGTTTTGAAATCTCTATTTGAGTAGCAGGAAATGTTTGATGTGGTTTGCTGTGAGAGTGCGGTAGACCGAGATCCCGAGGACTATCCAGGCTTAAGAAGAAATTATGTAATAGAGGAATGTTTATGTTATTTGGAAAAAGTGTCAAATAGGCCACTGAACTTATCTCTTTTGTGCAATTGGGCCATTAAACTTAAAAAGTGTGCAATTCAACCACCAAACAAGCAAAATTTGTGCAATTGGACCATTTTTACAAAAAATTTTAATTCAATTTGAGTTAAAACATTTCAATATTGACTCCCAACTAGTATGGTAGAAGAAAATGTCACTCTTAATACATATATGTTAGTAATATAATTGGATTTTACCAAAAAAAATTTGTAAAAATGGTCTAATTGCACAAATTTTGCCTGTTTGATGATTGAATTGCACACTTTTTAAGTTCAATGGCCAAATTGCACAAAAGCGATAAGTTCAGTGGCCTATTTGACACTTTTTCCATGTTATTTTAATAAAGACTTGTGAATTAAGGAATTTATTCTTGGATTTTGTTTAAGGTTAGCCTTGCATCTAATCAAGTAAGGATTAGGTGCGGCGGTAGCATCCCTATTCAATTAAGTATGTAAAGCTTCCGCAATATTGTTAGTGAATTATTAAGAAAGAAAAAAAATTTAGGAGAATCGGTCAAATTTTTGGTTTGAAAAATGGGGGTGTTACAACTATATTGTAACATCTGTGGATGACCACATGATACCAATATTTGCACTTCACCATCTGTATCCGAGCAAGTTGAAGCAGTGGACTATCAAAGGAATTCCAACTATAATGCTTATGGAGGAAATCAGAGACCGAATAACAATTGGAAGCAGGGCGAGGGATGGAACAACAATGATGGATATCAAGCGCGAGGACAACATAACTATGGAACCAAGCCTAATTACGGACAAAATGATAAAGGAAGACTCATGTATAGTCAAAACCAAGGCAATGGAGGCCTGATGACCCAATTTAGGCCACAATACAACTCTCAACTTGATTTTACTTAGCAAAGAAGGGACGATATCCGTGAAGTTGATGAAAGACTTACTAGGACGATCATGGAATTGAAAAATGATCGAGCAAATCTTAAACAGGAAATCACTCAAGAAATCAGGCAAGAAATATCAAGTCTTAGGCAAGAATCGAAGGCCACTCTCAAGACCATTGAGAGCCAAATTTCACAAATGTTCAAGATGATGTCTGAGAGACACTATGAACAACTCCCTAGTAATACTAAAATCAACTTGAAGGAGAGAGTTAATGCGATTGAAGCAACAGAAGAAAAACATGATGGATGTGATCCGATGGACGTGATTTGCGGAATATGCCAATGCATTAAAAATGGAAAGGAAAAAGAGAATACCTCTTGTAGTCCGAGTCTAGAATCAAACACTGCAGATGCTTCATGCAAAATTTCAATGAAGAAAAATGAAGAGAAAAATACCTCTGAGGACCAACCCGAAAAGAAGGAGCTACAACAAGGAAAAATCAAAACTACAAAGGAAAAGGACACGGCGAAGGAAGGTACAATTAATGCTTTCATTACAAAGTTTTTCAATAACAAAGAATGCCGTGAAATGTTTAAAGAAGACAATTGTGAAAATTATGCATGTTTAAGCCAAGAGTCATCGGCTTGTTTGACTACGGGTTACCCCGTAAAGAAGGGTGACCCGGGAGCTCTAGTGATTCCTTGTGCTATGCAAAGCATGGATCCTCAAAATGCTCTAGCCGATCTCGGAGCTTCAATCAATGTAACGTCTTCAAGTCTTTTTGAAAAATTAAAATTACCAAGTTTGAAACTGACAAGGCTGACACTTCATTTAGTTGACGGAACCACATGGTATCCGGAAGGCTTGACAAAAGACGTGATAGTAAGAGTGTGCCTGTCGATTTTGTTGTTTGTAAGATGGGAGAAAATGAGCACCATGGCTCTTTAATACTTGGTAGACCATTCTTGGCCACTTGTCATGCCCGGATAGATGTTAGCTCATGGGAAATCACCTTGAGATTTGATGGATAAGCCAAGACCGAAGGAAAAGACATAAAAGAAGAGAAGGATGAAAAAATGAATGCAATGGTCGAGAAGAGGACCAAAACGAAACAAAGATGGAAGAATGACAAGCTAACCTGGAAAAATATGTGGGTACCAAAATGTTTTCTACCCACTACCAAAGAATATGGCTGAAAAAGAAAAAGGTATGATGCGTCTAGCCAAAGACTTAAACTGTGGCGCTGCTTGGGAGGCAACCCAAGGTTTAATAAATTGTCTTATGTTTCTTTTTATGTTTTCTTCTTAATGTTTTGTTAGAATTACACTTGGTGCAATGTTTTGGAGGACTAATTTATAGGTTTTAAAGACTGAAAAAATGCATTGGAAGGGCCTAATTCGAACAAAAGTTGAAGGAAAAACCGAAACCGTAGGAAAAGTTTGAACTGGACTGCCACGCAGGCTGACACGCGTGCTGACGCGCGTGGCACGATTCCAGTACGTAACCACGCCCGTCCACACGTGTGTGGCCGGCGTGGAACCAACATCACGAGAACAAAACCCCCTCTCGGCCGAACCACGCCCATTCCACCCCAAAACCTCAAAATTCTTCTTCTTCTCCACACAAGGTATCATCCAAGTCTAAAGGTTTGAGAAAGTAAGTTTATTTTCATCCTCCCACGGTTAAAAACATCACCATTAAGGTAAAATACATCTCCTTTTACCAATCTATTTGAATATTCATGAGTTTGGAGGATTTGAATGTTGAAAATTTATCCTGCAATGCCTTGAATGTTTTGAATGATTTGAATGTTTATATTGGTTTATAAAGATTCATAGAACTATCCTTTGATGTTTTCTTTCATTATTGATGATTACATTGATGGATTGAATTTCAAATTTGAGCTTAAAGTATGGACACCATTGTTGAGCATATGGGTTTACTTAATTTCTTGTTTAGATTGTGAAATTGATGATTGAATTGATGTGTAAACTTGTTATAGAACTATTATATGCCATCAATTTGACATTACACATGCTACATTGTTGAAATTGAATTTTTCACCTTCAAACCCTAATTCTTGAATTTGGGGAAGAAGATGAAGTTGACTTTTTGAAATTCTTGACTTTTGAGTTGACTTCATAATTGACTATCAAATTGAATTATCTTATGATGAAATTAAGCATGTGTGTGATAGTAGAATGATTTTGTTGATATTTTCATGATGGAAATTGATAAAAAAAAATAGGGGAAACTATGGCAAATTTTTCAAAAATTCTTACCCCTACTTGATTTCGAAATTCCCCTATCTTGGCAAGAAATTTTAGTTAAAATTCATTGGTGTTTTATTGAATGATAATTGCATTAAACCAATTACCATGAGCATTATTTTTTAAATCTCTAATTTTGTAGGATGAGACGACACAAAGAAGTTGCTAAGAAAGCAAGACATGATAATGCTGAGTCTAGTAGATCGGGAACGAGGGCTCAACCGCCAAGAAATCAACCGGACGTTCCACCCGTTCCTCGAGAACATAGGCACACGATCCTTAAGACGTTTAACAGCTCTGGAACGTGCCCTGGTGGACGTATACAAGAGCAAACGGTTGAGTGAGGGACGATTTTTCGATCAAAACGTTTTGAGGGAGTTTGATTGCATTGAGGAAGTTAATCGACTGAGAAGGCACCCACAACTGAGCAGGCTATTCGAGTGGCGAAGTCCAACCAACTCGCCCGTTACCTATGAGTTATTGGCCACGGTGGACATTAAGTGTGAGGCCAACGATGCAAAAGACTCGATACAATTTTGCCTATTTGGCAATCGCTACCACCATTCGGTGAATAATTTGGGTGTTACTCTCGGATTTCATGATGCAATTGAGGTAACCATGCCTTATTTCAGGGATTTCAAGACTGATTTTGACTTAGACACGGATGTTATCAACTATTGGAAGAGGATTACCAACAACGCAGTGTATAACTCATCCAACTTGAAGGCGAAGTTCATCACCAAAAATTATCTGAAAACCATCAGATTGGCTTTCGCGGTGAACCTCTCGGGAAGGACAACCAACAGAAACAAAGTCTACAGGCAAGACTTATTCTACATGTGGAGCATAGAGAATAATGTCGACATTAACATGGGCATTCAAGCAAGGAAATGGCTTCAAACCTAGATTAAGAAAAAGGTACAAGCAGTCTTTATTGGACCTTTTGTTACGAGATTGTGCCAGGGTTTGGGTCTTGCAAACCGTCTTTTAGGTGAAAAAGATGAGGGCCCCATGGTTGCCTGTTTTCTGTGAGCGAGTTCTTCGCCATGTACCTCAAGTTGGGAGGTGATGATGCGCCAGATTTGGAGAAAGATAATGAGTCTGATGAGGATGATGATGAGAATGAAGATGAAGAGGATGAAGCAGCAGCAACGTAGGAGCAAGGCCCTACTTCGATTGATTGGGAGGCATCTCAAGCTTTCTAAAGACAGCTCCATGACGAACATATGACATTTATGCGCGAGCAGAGGTCATGGCATGAGGAGCAGTACACTTCCATATCCGCACGATAGGATAGACAGGATGAACAGTTTCAGGCATTCTATGCAAACCAGAATGAGGAGACTTTTCGCACACGAAGAGCAATAGAAGATAATGCGCGAATGATTCGGGAGCTTCAGGCTCAATTCGCGAGACAGTTCCATCCTCCATCCTTTGGTGATCAGTAAAGAGCTACCCTTGGCCCCGAGCAATCCTTGAAAAGAGAATGAACTGAGTCCCAAAACATTGGTCACTGAGTGGTTGTCCCATTTGAACATTAGAATCCCTATGCGTGGGGTTCCGCCTTATATTTCTTTATTTTACTTTTATTTGCTTTATGTTTATGTTTAATGCTTTTATGTTTGAATTGCTTTACTTTTTATGCACTTTAATATTTGCTAGCTTACTTGAATAATTTTTCTTTATTAAGTAGTTTAATATTTATCTGTCTATTTCTTATGCTTTTATTTATCTTGCTTTTATATTCTATCAAGTTAATAATTAAATAGTTATCTTGAATCGCTATTGTATATTTTGGCACCATCATTTGAATAGAGCATCGATAACGGAGGCCGACCGATGTTGGAAGCTAATGTGTGGAAAGAGGGATGCATACTTCGTTTAACCTCTTATCCCTTTTCTATTTTAAAACCCCATTTTTTATTTTAAAGTGTGGAAAACTTGTTTATATAGCTTTGTATGCGTTTGTTTGAGCTTACCATGTTATTTTATCAATAGAGGATTGAAGAAGGCAGTTTTACGTGGGGTGAATCGTCAAAAGATATTTATGTTAAAACGGAACGTCAGTGACTCCCCGAGTGTCGGTCTCGAAGGAGGGACGTGGAGGTGTGTCAAATGTTCGGGAGTTTACTTGATTGAGTCATGCAAGGGATTCGAGTGTGGTGGATGGTGGATCGTGAGTGAGAAGAGTTCATAAGGTTTGGTTTGAGTGCAAGAAAGTAATAAAGTAAAAGGGTTTGAAAATATGTAAAAGGGGTAGGGATTGGATAGTGTTCATGTATGTTGCATTGTGGTGTGACTAAGGTAATGGATAAACAATACAAAGATGTTGGCTATTCAAGAGTGTGTTGTCTTAGTCCTTTTCCACCTTTGTGTACTAAGGCTTCTTTGACTTAGGAGTGCCTTCAAGCATCCAAAGCTCTAAGAGGAATTTATCAAACACTTAAGCTACACACTATCCTACTATTCTTAAGAAGTCCATAGGAACTATGATTGTTTCAAAGCTTCAAATCCTAACTCTAATCAAAGACATGAAAGTGTCAAGAGCTCAATCTCTCATCTAGATTGGCCAAATCCAAACAAGATCTCATCAAAACAACAATCAATAGACAAGAATAGATAATCCAACAATCTAAGCATTTAGATCCAAAATATAGATATAAGAGCATCACACTAGCAACATGCAATCACACAATCCAAATCCCTAGATTAAACTAGCCACACATGATATGAAATTCAAGACAAAAACTAATTTAATCCAAGAACAAGATAACAAAATATAATAGAAATGTAATAGAGATCACCTAGAGTGAAGTAATCCTTCAATCCAAGCTTGTTGTCTTCTACAATGGAAATCTATCTACAACTAATCTAATGAAATGAAAAGGAAAATGAAATATAAAAAGTCTCTCTAAATTTCTGGGAACTTCCTCCCCTTCTTCTTTTGAAAATCTATCAAAGGGGTTTAAATAGTCTCCGAAAAGCAACCCTAGTGATTTTTCGCGCAATGCAGTCTCCACGCCAGCTCACACGCGTGTGAGTGTACGTGGGAGGCTACTGGATTATTTCCACGCATGCTCACACGCGTGTGGCCATCCTCTTGAGTCCTCCGGGGCTCCGATCTTGCCTGGTTCGTTCTTTAAGCTCAACTTTTGCTCCTATTGGCTCCCAGGACTCCTGTTTTACCTCCTTTTAGGCTAAAAGTAGCTTTCGTGTGTTGGTTAGTGAATTTAAAGCATTTATGAGCATAATTCATCATGTAAGGATGCTATAAACGCAACGAAACACCCTAATATGCACTTGATTTAAGGGTATCTCGGAGGCTTATCAAGGATCATTAGAATAAACCCTATATCCCAGAGCAATTTCCAAAGTGTGTAAAGGGATTTCTTATTTGAAAAATCTTTTGAAACCCAACAATTTTTTTCCTCTATCCAACATTGTAAGGAAACATTGAGGACGATGTTTATTTTAAAGTGTGGAAAGGACGCACTTTGTGCTTAACAAGCTTATTTGCTTAGAGTTGGAAAGTTGAACTCTTGGTAATGATAAACGGGTGTATTTGCAATTTGAAAAGAATGTTATTGTTTGTGTTATTTAGAGAGAAATTTGACTAGATGCCCAAAAAATTTTATTCTTGAAATGTCTTTGAGGAAGTTACTTTTCGCACCCATGAGAGTGTTTAGAGCCAAATAAGATTATATTCTTACCTTAGTCAAGGATCTCTCGAAGTGGGAGTGTGCACTTTTTAATTTGAGAAAGATAAATTTTAGTGAGGCCCAAAATTAAACTAACCTTGGTAGTGCATGGGGCAAAAGGTGAGCCTATTGGTAAGCTTAAGAGTGAAAAAATCCATTAATCCCAAAAGAAAAAGGCACGAGGGGTTCCATGGAGAAAAGTTGAAAAGGCAAAAGGCCAATCACTGAGATTAAAAATTGAGGAAAGCCAATTCGCTGGGTTGCGTTCAACCAAAGTCTTCGGTAAGCAAAAAGCTTTATCTAGAGTCCATTGTTCACATAAAATGATCCCAGAAATTGAGAAAATAAGAGATGATGTGAGCCGCTTCGCTAGGATTCGGGTACCCATTGCAGTGTCTTCGAAAAAGCATGGAGCTCCATGTGAAGTCGGGTGGCTCGATGGTGTTATCCTAGGAAGTGAGAAGAAAAGAGGGACCGCACTAAACCATAAGCGGTGAGTGGTCCATGCCCCTACCCTCACTTATTTTATCGTTGGGCTTTGGCGTTTAGGACGGAAGGGTTGATTAACTAGTGCACATCGTTCCCACTACTGGGATCGGTTAGAGGCCCTGATTAAATGAGAGGTGAATTCGAACTTTGGAATTGCATGCTTGCGCGTGGTGTGAGAAGAGTGATCCTTTGTTTTAATTGTTTATCTACGAAAGGTTTTTACTTCCCGAAAATATTCCTTGAGTTAATGGCATCTGACCAACATCCTTTGTAAATAACACAAAAGATTTCTTCCTTTTTGATAAGTCTTAGACACCCACCATTTTGATTGACCAAGAATTATGTTTTCTATAAGTAAGTATCTTGGAAGCTTATGTGCTTAAAGTATAATTGTCTTGCTTGAGGACAAGCAAGAAGTAATGTGTGGAAACTTGATAAGCTCCCAAGATACCCATTATTTGAGTGCAAACTAGGGTGCTTTGTAACATTTTTAGTATCCTTAAATGATAATTTTATGATGAAATGTGCTTTAAATTCATTAACCGCACACAAAGCTACCATTCGCATAAATTGAGACAATACAGAGGTCCCGGGAGCTAATAGGAACGAAGAACGAGCTTAAGGAACAAACCAAGCAAGCCTGGAGCCCCGAAGGACCCAGAATGATGCCCACACGCGTGGTTGTGCGCGTGGCAACATTCCAGTAGCCAACCACGCACGTCCACACGCGTGTGGGAAACGTGGACTGGACACTGCGCGAGATTTTTCCTAGGGCGAAATTTCGGAGACTATTTAAACCCCCTTGATAGAATTTCATAGAGAGCCCCTGTTTTCCACTTTTGGAGAACTTCTATTTCCGTTTTGGGGGAGAGTTCCTCCTTCTTGCAATATTTTCATTTCTTAGTTTTTAGAATAGTTTAGCTTAGTAATTTCTCATTGTAGCAAGACAACAAGCTTGGATTGAAGGAATACTTCAATACTAGGTGATTTCTATTTCATCTTAATCTATCTTACTATTTTTTTTCTTGGATTAAATTAGCTATTGTCTTTGAATTCTTGATCATGAGTGGCTAGTTTAATTTAGGGATTTTGATTGTGTGAAGATATGTTGCTAGTGTGATGATCTTATGTCTTATTTTTTATTTAAATGCTTGGATTGTTGGAATCCCTATTCTTGTCTATTGATTGTTATTTTGATGATATCTTGTTTGGATTTGGCGATAAACACAAAGAATGGTAGTTAAAAAGGGTCTAAAATAGATTAGAAATGTAACGTTTTGCCATCCGATCATAACAATCTTGTGCATTTTAGCTCAGATGTGATTAAAATCTTCTAACATCAATTTTAGAAAAAGTTTTGAAGTATTTTGCAGATAGGAAAGGGATTTGAGGCTAAACAGAGCAAAAGACAAACAAAGCCGCAAAGCAGTATCGTCCCACGCAGCCTCACAAGCGTGTGGATGGGCGTGGAATCTTTCTAGTAACCATCCACGCCCACCACCACGCGTGGTGGCGTGCGTGGTCGGGCCAAAGGGCCATTTCGGAATTTTGTCTTCCTTTTGTCACCTATATAAATCCCTTTTGCCCTAAACCTAGGGAGAGCTTTTTTAGAATGGTTTATATCTGAAAATTGTATAGGGTTTTCTCTCCTCTTGGGGAAAAATTCCTTTTCTTCTAGGTTAGATTAGATTCAAGGGCAAGGATGAAGATTGGAATTTCAAGAACAAAGTGTAAAAGAATCCCCTCTTGAGGGTGGTAACTATTCTCTCCAAATCTTAATCTAATATTTGTTTCTTTGAGATTTCCTTTCTTTTTCTTGTTTCTTTAGCATGTTAGAATAGATTATATAGTGGATTGGTGGCCCCAAAGCTAGACTATGTGGATGTTTGATATAATTTCTAGTTGAATTGTGAGTTTCTTGATTGTTGAATAATGAACTTGTGTGGATGATGTTCTTTAAGCTTTGTGCCTAGTGTGGCCACATTAGGTAGCAAGCCCAAAGGAAGTGAGTGTGTGCGCGATAGTGGCCACTTACGAGTCTAACTCACCCACATCTCCGCCCTTAGTTCGAAAGGACGAGGTCCGAGAGGAGTGGTAGACAATGTGTTCGATGAAATGCCCCAATCGGATGAGGATGTGGGAGTCCAAAGTGTGACGCTACTTGGTAAAGTGACACGAACTCCCTAGTCTATTCCACATCTTTGCTCGCAAGTCCATACAAAGATAGACCACATAGAGAAGCCTAAAGCCCCAATCTCCGCTTTTCATTTATTTTACACAACCCCTATCAACCTTTCTACCTTCCTACAAATGAATCCTACCCTTAGCCATTCCCGTAACTCTTCCCTTTCAACTTCCTAAATGCCAACACACATTCATTCGAATTTGTCATCCTTGAGAGACACGACACTCGGGGAGTCTTGACTCTTCGTTTTAACACCTTCCATTCCACATTCACTCCCACTAAAACTAACAACATCAAAATGGCGCCGTTGCTGGGGATGGCAAACGGTTCTTGAATTGTGTTGACATTTTTGAAGTAGATTTTTAAGAGTTCTTGAATTGCTTTCTTTCTTTTTGTTTGTTTTATTTTCTTATTTTTGTTACTTGATTAGAGAAGTGAACTTATTTATCTTGAACATATCGTTGCTCACTTGCAACTACTTTTAGTTGCAAAATATTTGTTGTTTGTTAAGCTTGCGCAGGAAATTTTCTACTACTAAGCAATTGAAGCTTACAAATGAGTGCTTAGACCTATCCCCATGGTTACCCATACCATGGAAGACCATACACAAGAAACATTCCACCTCAAACCTATGAACAACACCCGTAGTACTATCCAAATCCTTATTTGTACCCACCATCACAATATACATACCCACCTTACCCGAACACTTTTCCTTATCCTGACTACGAACCATATCCTTATGCTACATCCTCTATGCTTAGTTATGAGAGAATTGAGAAACCAACATATCAAGACGTAGAGGAATCCTTGAGCTCAATAGCGAAGAATATTAACAACCGACTTATTCGAGTCATGAAGGAGATTGATCCCAATTGTGAACCGGCATTGAAGGCCACAATTCCTCCAACTGTTAAACCTCCATTTCATTATAACCCTCCATCAAACCGCCAACCTGAGAGACATTGGTATTCTCATTCTTACACCAATACTAGCTATTCACCCCCACCACAACAAAATGATAGATATTTCTATGAAACACCACCTTTTGCTCAAAATTTCACCCAACCTGTACCATCTTACGAGTACCTTCCACCGGTCAATGATGAAATCCAAAAATTGAAAGAAAAGGTAGATATGTTCATACAAATGGCCAGGGAGGATACTATCAACTTGAGGAACGAAATCAGAACAGAAATGAAGAAGAATCTTGTCGCTCTTCGTGAGGAAGGACTTCCACTGGATGAAATCGAGACCAAAATGCTGTCAATGTCGGAAGAACTCATGAGGATAATACAACCAATGGTTGACAGCCCCGTCACAAATGACCACCCGACAATGGAAACCAACCGGTGAGAGAATGACAAGATGGAAAAGACGATTAATGATGAAGAGGTGAGTGTCAAAGGATGCACAGAACTTGAGACCCCAGTACTCCAAGAAGTTTCGACTCTTGAGTTGAACACGCAACAATGGGGAGAGATTGAGAGTGAAGACGAGGATAATATTGAGATCGTGTGGGAAGAAGAAAACCCCACACAAGGTAAAACTCTCACTCCAACTCTGATTGAAAATTCTTATGATGTTTGTGAGGATAATTCCTTTACGATTTATAACGATAATCTTGATAAAGTTTCCTTTTGCTCATGGGAGTGTGATTCCTTACAATTTTGTGATGATTTGGGGAGTGAGGATGATATCAAATCTTTTTATTCTTGTGAAAGTGAGTTCTGCGAATTTGATGATTTGGGAGAGGGTGTAGACACTTCATGTGAGATAGATAGCGGTGAGTATGTTCATTGGGAAGTTTTTAAGGATAAATTTTTGAGGGATGGAATCTATAACGAGAAGGGAGAAGAGAGGCATGTTATCCTTAAACAACTTAGGGTAGTACCTCGTGCTTATTTATCAATACAATATGCTTTCCCCTTCTTTGCTTTTGAATTCAAGGATATTCCCCATCTTCGGGCATACCTTGAATCTAAAGTTCACGGGACGCTTGGTAAGGTCCCAAAATCTGTGTGCCTTGAAGGATAGGCCACACTACGTCTGGCCAGGAGACTTAAAACCATGGCGCACATGGGAGGCAGTCCCAATGTTATCCTGCATTTCTTTAAGTTTTTCTTATTATCTATAATATACTCTTCTTTATCGTTATTTCAATAATGTTTCTATAACCTCGGTTAAGCTAACAAGTACATATCATCGACCCGAGAGTTACAAATTGCCCGCAATCGATCGACAATCATCATCATTAGCAAAGGAAGGAAGGAAAATCGAGGTGAAATTCTGCATGTCACGCCTTCCACGCCTGCTACCACGCGTGTTAGCAGGCGTGGAACATTTCCAATAAGCTGCCACGCCACTCACACGCGTGTGAGCAGGCGTGGAAATGAGCCAGTAAGCTCCCACGCCCACCACCACGCGTGGTGACGTGCGTGGACGGACACCAGATTTTTCGCGTGAAGTAGTTTAAAACCCTTCCCTACCCCATTTCTTCACCACCACGAGCTAACGTCATTCTCAAGCTGAAAACACACAACTCTAAAGCATTTCCTTCTAAGTTTTTCAACTTCTCTTGATCTTCCTAAGTCATTTCTAAGGTAAGAACATATTCTCTTTTGCTATTACTTGTTTGAATGAAGAACTTACTCTCCTTGAAGCATATCTCCATGGGTTTTTCTTGTTTAAGATTTTTCTTGAGATATATTGTTATGAAATGACTTATTAGACTTGTAATAGGCCTACATTGCTTCTATATACTAGAAATTCCATGTTTTACCATATCTTTGTGGCTAGATCTTGAAATTGTATGATTTGGGCATTCTCTTGTCATGATGAGATCCATGATGATATAGTGAGCATGGTGGGTAAAGTTTGCAACTTTCCTACTCTCTAGGCACCACATTGTTATATCTAACTTGTTATTTGGTCCAATTTTAACTTCTATGTTTTGTCCATTTTTCAACCTCAAGCTAGTCTTGAGGAAGAAGATGAAGTTGACCATTTGTTGACCTTTTGACTATGAGTTGAGTATGGAGTAGAATGAACTAATCATTGCATGTTTATGATAGAATTATTGATAAATACCAAAATGATGTTGCATGCAATGAGTTTTTATTATCCCTTCTTTAAAAAGTGCAATATTGTTCACATGCATTCATGTTTAAAGTGGAAAATGTTTTTCCTTGTACGGTGTTTTGCTTGTCTATGTTATAGGAAAAATGTCTTCTCCAAATGAGCTTGCACAACAAATAGTTTGGAGGCTCCAAAGAGGAAAAACACCGGAGGAAGATAACAGCGCAAGGAACGCAAAGACTACCTACATTAAAGTGCCTACAGGAAACCAAATCCTACTGATGACACCGACTATGTTAGGTCGATACAGACAGCTGCTTAAATTCCCAATTGTGCAGTGGAAGTACATCGACTTAACAGTTCTGGAAGATTTTGAGTGTAAATATGGACTGGAAAGGTTAATCCACGAACCTTATTGGAATATTCTGTTGAGTTGGAGGCAAGATAGCTTCATTCCGTTGGTCCATGAGTTCATCGCAAGTCTGGATGTTGAAGGAGTGACCGGAGACCTCTACAGCCTGACTATCAAATTTCGGCTTTTCAACCAAGACTATCACATTTCGGCTAATCGCTTGGGCGCTCTCTTAGGATTTTACGAAGAAGATGACCAGTCAAAGCACTGTATCGAAGGCTAAGACACGATTTTGGAGATAGAGACACCCCGAGAAAATATTGGTCGATGATCGCAAGGCCGGGAATTGATTGGCTTGGGTCGGGAGTGAGAGTCTCTCACATTGTAAGGGAGGACCTAAGAGTCTTGTGGAAGGTAATTGCACATTCCTGGGAAGGCAGGCCGGAGAATTATGACCGAGTCTCCAAGACAGAGTTATTCATGCTATGGAGTATGGACACAGGTAACTCGGTGAACATGAGCTTAATTTGCAAGAACTTGCTCGTTGCGCAACAACAAGAGTCAACGAGGGCGATCTTTATAGGCCCATTGGTGACGAGACTGTGTGTCTCTCTAGGTCACCAAATGAAGATACATTGGTTCGAACATAGGCTGCAAGGAGCACACATTGTTCCTTTATCTCCCGAGGACGTCGCGAAGCTTAACTTGAGATATTTGGCGCGAACGAGGGAAGATGATGAGATGGCAGGAGATCATTCTGACACGCCGATGACATCTCCGGGATTTACACCCTCGCCGATGTCATTCCTTTCCCCATCTTCGAATGAGATGTATTCACCTGTGGACTCGTCAATGTATTCTCCACCACCCCGTGAGCCTAGACCATCCGTACCTCCACCACAAGCCGAGGAGCAGACTTCCAACCATGCAAGCTTCAACATCCCAAGTTGGTTTACCATAGTTATAGATTGGAGATCCCTCCAGAACTTTCAGTATCAACTGCACTTAGAGCAGATGCAGAAATTGGAAGAAATTGCAAGCGAAATCAAAGACATCAAGAGAATGTGAAGAAAGGAGGGCACTTGAGAAAAAGAGAAAAATAATAATGATTTGTGTTTGATAATTCCAAACTATGATTGTGGACAATCCTTTTGTTTTTGTTTTTGTTTATACTTTTGGTTATTTTCCTGCTTATGTCTTGTTTGCACGTTTCGTCTAGCCAAAGACGTTAAACGTGGCGCTCGTGGGAGGCAACCCACGAATAAGGAGAAGAAGAGACCACTCCACCAACATCCAAGAAAACGAATTTTGAAAGGTAGAATCTCAATTCTTCAATTATTTCTTTACCTTTACTCTAACCAAATTCTGAAGGGCAAGTACAGATTGCACAAAATTTTAATAGGGATGCACCTTGTGAGTATTTCTTTTATCCCTTTTAGATACCCTGTTTGATTTTGACTGCTATATTTCCTTGTCTCACATATGAAGAGCTGCAAGACGTTGTTATGGCGGATGTGATCTTATAACTATTAGAATTGTTTTAGCCCAGTTCACACTTTTAAGTGTGGAAAAGGGGCATCTGTAGAACCCGTTGAACCATAATTCCTCCGTTCTTCATGGAAACATCGAGGACGATGTTTACTTTTAAGTGTGGAAAGGGTGTATGCTTCTTGAAATAGTTGATTGATTGAATGATAAGGTATAGGAACTAGAGGGTGTGTTATTGCCAATACTATCTAGGAGGGCTCCTAACCTTGTGCCAAATACGAATGTTTTATGTAACACCCCAATTTTCAACTCTTACATTTATTACAAAATCCGTAATAAAACACTGCGGAAGCTTACATCATATCAACAGAAAACCGGGTGCTACCGCCACACTTAGAGTGAATTCTATCACCTCTTTGATAAAACTTCCACTCTCAGTGCACAGGCTAAAAGAAATTTCACTCAACATCAACACCCCAAACATCAAAATATAATATTTTAGGTATATATATATATATATTAATATCAAAAGATATCTACAAGAGTTTGCCCGACGGGCTGTCATTACAAACTCCGGGTCCTCCACAACCTAACAGACTAGAGTCAGCCAAAACTAAGGTTACCAAAAGATATTTACTGGGCTGACTGGGGTTGCTGGAGTATAGTCAGGGGATGCTGGAGTATAGCCTGGAGAGTAGCCTTGAGAATAGGGTGGAGAATACGGGTCTCTGCCCGACGTGTCATGCAGAATCTGACCAACAAAAGTAGGTCCCGGGCAAACATGATCAGGAGTGTTTGCTGGGCTACAGGATCCCTCACTGGATGACATCTGAAATGACGTACACGGTGAAGTGTAGTTAGCACGACGGCTAAGTAAGGTAATCCATTTGTCACTTCCATCAGGTAAAAGTTTTGACAAATATTTCATAAAGGTAAATACACATTACCAAATATGGTGTCCAGGTCTTTCATAACTGAAATCAACAGTTAATGCCATATAATTACAAGAATATAATGAGTATATAAGTCACAACACATTTCCTTACTCAAATTTCCTAGTTCATCAAACTAGGTTGCCTTTGACTTCTTTTTCATTCAGGCTAGGTTTTCAGCACTAGCCATGTCTATTACATATGTCATTGCCGCAATTATGACCTCTAGTTGTCTTTAATTACGAAAACGCTACTTAGTTTCTGACTAGAAGCAAGAGACCTTATTGAGGATACAAGTTTCTTTGACTAGACCGAAATCGGATCTGGACATGGGGATTACGGTCCTGCCCCAAGTCTCATTCGTGATCCCTTCGACGAAGGTTCATCATTATGGTCCCTAGTTTGGCCCCACCTAGGTCCATAAAGCTGATACCAACCCGAAAATGACATGAGTATCTATACTTAAGTGTGCACACCCCCATGGCCTACGCCTGACTGAGTGATATAGAAAACTCCCCTGCGCCTGACTGAGTGACGCAGAGACTCCTTACGCCTGACGAAGTGACGTAGAAAACTCCCCTATGCCTGACTGAGTGACGCAGAGACTCCCTACGCCTGACGAAGTGACGTAGAGACAACTGTACATATATTGAAGAAAACCATCGGTACTATAGCCCGAGGTAATATAAATGACAAGGTCTTCTTTGACTTCCTGAAACTAAGGTTTTGAAAACATTTTCCTTCCTTTCTCATCTTCCTTGAGTCAAAATCATTTTTGGACATTTTCCACAAAATCAAGTCCCCATTTTGAAATCAATTACCATTCTCACCTTGGTTCACAAGTCTTGTCTCTCAAAACATTTTCCATCATCACCCTACACGTATGTATATATGCATACCACACAACACTTTCCACATATTTATGCATATTCACTTAAGGTACACATACCCAAATATATACATACTACAACACTTTATTTAATTATACATACATACTCATATATGTACATATATACACACATTACCCGTATATATACATATATACATAATACACATATATACATATATACACACATACCATATATATATATACACAACACGTATATATATATATATGCTGCCCCATACACACATATAATATGTATACATAATACGGTACATATACTACAATTATATATACATAATGTCATACGTTATACTACTTGTACCTACTTGTTGTATACTATATAAATACATGTACATATATATACATCCTATACATATGATATATATATACTACATACACGTATATATGTATATATATATTGACATATACTATATTCACAATATAGGTAATTTGGCCTACTAACAACATAACATAACATATTTCATAGTATAGATAATTACACATACTAGTACCATAACATGACATATACATATGTGTATTATGTAGAACATAGTCATAATCCACGTCCTTAGCATCACCTAATCACCATTAACTCACTAACTACCTCACAATTATCATTAACACATCCATAATCATACTAAGCATAATTCAGAAAATTTCAGCTTGGCGCAGTCCGAAAGATTGAGCCGGTACAAATAGTTCCCGAACTCTTTTCCACTTGAAATTTTTATGGTAGGATCCCAACTTATAGTACTTGATGTCCATAAAAAGTTTTGGTCATTTTGGTTCGCGAATAAACACAGAAAATTCCATCTTTGCCCTTGGCAGTGTGCTGTCCGGAATTTTTCTCTCTCTGGACCAGTTTTGGAGAAAAATTCGAAAACCATACTTATACTACTCCGATCATTATGAAATTTTATATGCGGGTTCTAAACTTATAGAACTACATGTCTAAAAAAATAGGATTAAAATACCTTACAATTTTCCCAATAAATCTCGGAAGTTACTGCCAGATCTACCCTGATTTCCTTTCACTATTTTCACAAGTATAAGCCTATATGGACATAAATACAACATATACAAGCATATCCAAGCTATGAACATGTATACAAAAATATTTCCAAAGCTCAAAAACACCATATTTCAACCAAAATCAATTATCCAAATTCAAGTGACTAATCCAACTTAAGGGAATTCCTTACCTCAATTAGCTACTAAAATCCTTAGAAAGAGTCTTTGAGTGATTTCCCCCAAATTCTTCTTAAAATCCTAAGATCACAATCAACACCATAACAAGAGATTTCAAGAAATTACTCTCAAAGTCATGCTCTAGGAAGGAAAATAGAACTATTTACCGAATAAAAACGAAGATTTACCGAATAAAATTGAGACTTGAGAAGGATTTTGGCTAAGGAATTTGAAGCTTCAAGGAGGAAGAAGATGAAGAATCCCTCTCTCCCTTTCTCTCTCTCATTTCGGCAAAACACAAGGGAAATGGAATAAATTGGCTTTTATATTTTGATCACACTTGATGGCTTATGGGATAAGATTAAGAAAAAAATAATAAAATAATAAAATATCTCCACAACTTATCAGTTGGGGTCCAAACAGATAAAGTTTCGGTGGAAAATAATCCAGATAGAATAATTTCCGAAACTAAAAATTTATTCCAGACTAACCCTCAAAATTGGGCTAGGTTCGGTAGACCGCGAAATTTAGCGATGTACGATCAAAATAAATTTTCGCTGCTATGGGCTAATCTAATTAAATAGGAAATTCAAGAATAATAGTATGGTGTCTAGAAATCCATTTCCTAGGACAAACAAGTCCAAATACTAGTTCCTAAAAATTTTACGGTTCGTGACCGGGACGTACGATCGCGGCTTAATAATAACTATATTTCCTTATAAAAATCCTTTTGACACATCGGTCACTCATCTCAGGAATGTCATAGCTTAAAGACATATTTCTCGAACCTTAATCTTATTCGAAAAGACGAGGGGTTACAGTCTACCCCCCTTAAAAAGAGTTTCGTCCCCGAAACTCAAAAGCATTTCGGGCCACGGTTTTCAAATGAAAGAGCTTTTCAACTAACCGAGGAGTACGAGGAATTCGGTTTTAAAAGGAAACTGGAAGTCATCCTCGATCAAGAGGTAACCTAACCATTAATACTATCAAGCCCTTCCTTTTGGCTTTGACACTTACAATTCAAATTTTCAGACTCTCAGTCCGAATTGAAGACGATGACATTGAAGTAGTGTGGGAAGATGAAGAGCCAACATGTGGTAACATTCTAAATCCTTCTTGTGCTAATATTATTGAAAATCCTTGTGCTCTTATTTAAAACACTTTTTACACTTGTGTGGATGATTCTCCTTGGAAATGCAATAATGATCTATATGCTTGTGATACTACTTATTTTTATTTCCGGGAGGATGACTCCATAGGCTTTGTTGATGATTCTATTAATGAGTGTGAAAATGTTGATAATGATAATTGTGTTCCTTGTAAGGATGACTCTCTTTGCATTGATACTTGTGATTATGCTTGCTTTAATTTTCGGGAGGATGATTCCGTAAAAACTTGTGATGCATTGATTGATGATTGTAAGGATTCTCTCTTGTTTGATAATGATTATGTTTGTTTCAATTTTTTCGAATATGAATCTTTAGAGTTGTTTAGTAATGAGTTGATAATTGAGGGGGATGATGCTTCATTTTACTCTTGTGAGGATGAGGGTGAGTCTTTGAGTGTAATTGAGCAGGGAGATGAGGAGAAGGAGTGTGAGGAAGAGATGGTGGAATCCGGAGAGATTTTCATTTTTGACATAAGGGCGAAAGTTGAGTGGGAAAATGAGAAAAGAGAATGTGAGGAAGAAATGGTGGAAAAAAAAAGGGATTTTCACGTTTGATCTAATTGAGAGATTTGAGCGGGGTAATGTTACCGAGTTTGAAATTGAGAAAGGGAGTGAGGTGATATGGTATCAACCCTATGTTAAGAATGAAAACATCATTTGGGGTGGAAGAGAGAATGAGAAAATAAAGGAAGTTCACACCAACCTAAAGGAATTAAGGAGGGTGTTTGAGTCTAAAATTCTTTCATTAATGCATATTGTTCTTCCTTTATTTGGTTGGGAATTCAAGGATGTCCTATATCTTGGGGCGTACCTTGAAGCAAAGGTACATGGGACGCTTGATAAGGTCCCGAAATCGGTGTGCTTCGAAGGATAGGGCACACCACGTCTAGCTAGAGACGTTAAACGTGGCACGCTTGGGAGGCATTCCCAACGTTATCTTTAGATGTTAGAACTTTATTTCTTGTTTACTTTTTCTTTTCCTTCGTTTATTAGCAATTTTCTTTTTAGAATAGCCTTGTTTGAGCTAACATTGCAGGTGATTTTGGTGCTAAGTCATTACGAATTCAACTAAACCGGATCAAAAGTGGAAGGCAAAAGCCGGGAGACGAAGAAAGTGATCAACACTGTTGTCCACGTTGCCCACACGCGTGGTGACAACGTGGAACCTTTCCAGTGCTGATCCACGTGGACATACGCGCGTGGTGTCCACGTGGACAGGTCCTGACAATTTGTTGAGCATCGTGTTCTTTTTCATCCAATTTTTATGAGTCTCCAAGGTTTGGTCGTGCCAAGAATCATATCTTATCTTGATTTACATATCTTTCTTATTTCTTTTGTTTTAATTACTTACCTTATTTTAGGATTTATGCTTTAATACTTTCATTAGGAATAAAAGGACTTCCGTCAGGCCATTGCACGTCAATTGGTTGTCTTCTTGCACTAACATTGTTTTATGTAGCTTGGAGAACGAAGGCAAAAGAGATGTTAGATGCTTAAAGTGTGGAAATGAAGGGATGCTTACTTGGTTGTAAACCTCTTATCCCTTTTACCTTTTCATGCCTCGTTTTTCAATTCTAAAGTGTGGAAATTGAGTTTTTGTACACGTTCCTTGCATACTTGATAAGCACATACTATTTTGCACCCACAAGATGCTATATTGTTGATACCCCACATCCCCGGAAACACTTCTAAAGTGTGGAAAGGGTTTGATAGATTTTGAATGACCGTGTTCCTTTGTTCCACTTGATCCTCAAGGCAACATCGAGGTCGATGTTTGTTTTAAAGTGTGGAAAAGACGCACGTTGTGCTTAAATTCTCTTGTTTGCTTGATTGATTTATAGGTCTTGTCTTATGGGTGTGTTTGATATCTGGAGAGTGTGTCATTGTTCACATTATCTAGGGAGAATGTTAATCATATGCCAAAAATAAAAAAAATTTCTCTTTGAATATCCATGGGAAGTACCCCTTCTTTACCAAGCAATTGCTTAGACTAAATGAGCTTTAAATTCTTGTATGCTTGCATGATACTCACCTCTTATTTTGCTTAGACCTTAGTCAATGATCTCTCAAAGTGGAAGTGTGCACCCCTTAATTTTAGAAAGATAAGTGAAAGCGAAGCCCGGAATTGAACTAATCTTGGTAGGGCATGGGGCAAAAGGTGAGCCTATTAGTGAGCTTAGAGTGAAAAATCCCTTAATCCCAAGAAAAAGGCATGAGGGGTTGTATGGAGAAAAGTAGAAAAGGAAAAAGGTCAATCCTAGAGATAAAAACTGAGGAAAGCCATCTCGCTATGATGTGTTCAACCATAGTCTTCATAAAAGCAAAAGCTATACCTGGAGTCGGTTGTCCACATAAAATGCTCATAGGAGATGAGAAAATAGAGCGGAGGTGAGCCGCTTCGCTAGGATTCGGGCACCCATTGCACTGTGTTCGAAAAAACATGGAGCTCCATGTGAAGTCGGGTCGCCCGATGGCGTTATCCTAGGAAGTGAGAAGGAAGAGTGACCGCCCAAGCCATTGGCGGTGAGCGGTCCATGTCCCTACCCTCACTAATTTTACTCGTTGGGCTTTGGCATTTTGTTTAAAAGTATTGGTTGTGGTGTGCACATCGTTCCCACTAGGGGGCTCGGCTTAAAGGCCTTTGTAAAATCTAAGGTGAATCTAATTTGGATTGCATACTTGGTTGTATGAAGGGTGTGCGTGTTGCATTCCAAATGAGACCTTAGGGGTTTTGCTTCGCTTGTATATTCTTAGAGTGTATAGCATGTGGTTACCATTCTTTGTAGATAATGTGGGGGATTTCACCCACTCCGTTGGCTACACCCTAGAGTTGATAGACCGGTTAATTGATTGAGTAACACAACTATTTTTTGCACTTAAATGATTAGCGTTTGATTGTAAATTTCTTGAGGACAAGCAAAATTAAAGTGTGGAAACTTTGATAAGTGCCAAAAGTAGCCGAGTTTGAGGGGTAATTTAGGTGTGAAATATGCTATATTAGATGTCTATTAGGCCTAAAAACTTGTTAGATTAGAAAAATTTCATTGCAAATAGGTCTAGGGACTAATCGTATGTGTTTTTATATAATTTGCACGAAGCTAATCTTTCTTAGGGAATTGCGGCGACATCTCAGTAAAACAGGCGTAACTGGAACTAGGAATGTCTGAATGAGGCGAGGCAAGTTGCTATGGAACGGCATCGCCGAGAGCTACAACTTTAAATAAGACAACAAAAGCAAATCTCAGGTCCACGTTTGTAACCCCTCAGTTATTCCGACAAAGTTTAGGGTTCGAAAATATATTTTTTTTAGGCTATGACATTTTTGAGAAGATCTCTCGGTACTTCAAAAGAATTTTTTTTTTTAGACTAGTTATTAATAAGCTGCGATCTACGTACCGG
The DNA here is from genome assembly GCF_003576645.1 of Ipomoea triloba. Classification (NCBI taxonomy): domain Eukaryota; kingdom Viridiplantae; phylum Streptophyta; class Magnoliopsida; order Solanales; family Convolvulaceae; genus Ipomoea; species Ipomoea triloba. Next base: position 10,974,711 of record NC_044923.1, on the reverse strand, counting down.
TCAGGAACCGAAAAATTTTTAAGGATGTATATACAGTTCGAATTTCCCTAGAAAGTGGATTATTAAGTATGATACGATTAAGCCTGAACTTCCTATTTAGTTCAAGTGAAAATTAAACGGACTGTAAGAGTGAAATTGTTGCGGACCTTCGTACCTGTATTTCGCGAAATACCGAAAAATTCCCGATTTTAGCGGTTGATGACATGAATATTTTTAGAATAATTTTGGTATTAGAATTTTCCCAAATTAAGTTATAATCCTCCGAACTTTTATCTGATTTGATCCCAAACTGGCAAAATAAATCCTACTCTTCAAGATCTACCATGGAATTTTGACAAGTGTCACCCTTATTACCACATGGTAATTAAATAGTGATTTGTCATAAGAAGGTATGGGATGATCATACTTGTTAACTTAAGCTTCAAGCTATCTTTCCCATCACTCTCTCTCTCATTTTCGAAAATAGAGGAGGAAAAGAGGAGGAAGAAAATTTCATTCTTCTACTTTGTGATCCAAGAACTCCATAGCTATTTTCTTCAACTCAAGTGCTTCCATAATAGGTAAAACTTTGGTTTTACTCGGTTAATATGACTAGAATCCTTCCTAGAACTTAAGTTTAAGCTAAGGGTTCATGAAAATGTTGTTATTATGGTGATTTTGTTTAGGATCTTCGGTGAAAAGTTTGGAGGAGAAGATCACCATCTTACTACGGTCTTAAAAATTTACTTGGGAGGTAAGGAATCCCTTAAGTTGGTTTAGTCACTTGAGAATGAACAAATGCTAGTAAATTATGAAACTAGGAATTTTTATGTGAAACTTATGTGTTATGTTTGTGGATCTACAAGTTGGCTCAAGGAAACTACACTTTAATTTTTGGTAATTTTTGTATACATGTTCATGGCTAATTTATGCATGTATATGTTGTATTTATGTCCATATAAGCTTAGACTTGTGAAAATAGTGGAAAATCGGGGCGTTACAACCCGGTTTTTGCTGCCCGAAGTTGGCAGATCCGGATGGACGCGACCGTGGACGCGCGTCCATTGGCGCCCAACGTTTCGGCGTCACGGCCGAAAGGCCGGACGTGACCACGGACGCGCATCCGCTGCGCGTCCGTGGGTGTCCAGAATTTCGGCGTCACAGCCGAACGGGCAGACGCGGCCCGGACGCGCGCGTCCGCCGTGCGTCCGGCGCTGCGGACATCCGCGAGTCTGCGCGACGCGGATCCGTTTTCGACCGAACCTTCTTCCGATGTTTTTGCTCCTGAATGTTATGATGTTTGGAAGGCCTATGGGCAACCGAGTCAATTTTTGAAAGTTCAAATGTTATTTTGTAAATTATGTTCATCAATTTGGAGAAAAATCGTGTTTTCAAGAAACAAGTGTGACCCTTGTCACTTGGGAATTTATGGTGAAAAGTCATTGACAAACATGTGTATTTTGGAAACATATTTGGATAAGAATGATTGTTTTGAGTCTATCATATGAAAAATACTAATTAACTCAAGGAAAGAAAGAATGTTTTGAAAACCTTAGTTTCTGGATAATGTTGTTGAGATGTTTGACTTGCGGGAGGCTTGTGAGCCGTGGCCCGAAGTTATTGAGATGTTGACTTGGGGAATCATCGCACCATTCATGTGTTCTACCTTGAAAGAGGCGTATGATAGAGCCTCGGATCATTATCCCCATAAACTCAGTACTCGGATTAGTCCTATTTGATACAGGGGCTACCAATTCATTTATATCCTCTGCGTTCGCTGATAAACTAAAGTTAAGGCCTACTGCTAAGTTAGATTTAAATGTCACAACGGCTTCGGGAGTAGTAGTATCCTGTAAGGATGGTTACGACGGCGTTGCTATAGAAATAGCGGGATTTAACTGTCCCAGAAACCTCATTCGTTTTGAACTTGAAGGCATTGATGTAGTACTCGGGATGGATTGGTTGGGTAAGTACAAAGCTCGGATCGTGTGTAATGAGCGAAAAATTGTTCTGCGAGGACCAAAGGGTAGGAAAATATCCTACCGAGGAATTGGCAAGCAACCCGAGTCAAGGTTGTTGACGATGCAAAAATTAAAGAAGTACGTTCGCCAAGGATGCGAAGTGTATCTCTGCTTGATGCAAGACGCCGAAGTAGAAGAATTCAAGATTGACCGAATTCCAATCGTATGCGAATTCCCTGACGTATTCCCCGATGATCTCACGGAAATGCCACCGGAAAGGGAAATGGAATTCACCATCGATCTTGTACCAGGAACCTCACCTATCTCAAAAGCACCTTATCGGATGGCACCCAAAGAGATGGAGGAGCTGAAGGCACAATTGGCAGAGTTGTTGGAAAAGGGATTTATTAAGCCAAGCGTATCGCCTTGGGGCACACCGGTGTTATTCGTTAAGAAGAAGGATGGGAGTCTTAGACTGTGCATTGATTATAGGGAACTCAACCGAGTCACAGTAAAGAACAAGTACCCGTTTGTGACACCCCAACTTTTCACAAGCTGAGATAGCTAAACTTAACACAAAAGCTGCCCATCTCAACCATAAAACATAACATAGCGGAAGCGAATTAAAACCTAAGGGGTATCATGCCACATCTAGGTAAGAAAACACGGCCTAGATGCACAGGCTATCCAAAAGCTGAAACCAACTAGTATATAAATCCTCAAAACATCGTTATCATAACAACAATCTAACCAAGACTATATAGAATCTCATATTGGCGCACAGGCCCGAAACATAAGTCTAAAACATAACAAACTAGTCTAAGCCGCCTCCTACGGATATATCTCTATCGCGCTCACGCTTAGACTTATTGCATACCTGGAAAACATACAAGAAACCATTAGCAAAAGACTGCTAAGCAACCACCATTCACACCCGCAAGGAAGTATAGATATATGTAAGTTTGTAAATAGGTTTACACACCCATATAGAATATGCACACCAACGAACTGTTCGATATTCAAAATTGGATACTCAACAACAACACGCTGAATAAATATATAAACCAAGACTTCTCATCAATGCCAATATCCAACCGAATCACAAACTCAACTGAATACTCATAAGAAACAACCAAGCTGCAATACATCCAAGGATAACCAATAATCAACAAGATACAATATAACTCAGGAGTCAACAAGGAACCAACAGATCTCGACCCAAGGATAAGCACCAAAAACCTCAACTTCCAACCCAAGTACCAATTCTCACACCAAACACCAAGCCCGAAAGTTAGAAGTCAGTTGCACAGGGGTAAAAACCCAATCACGGGGACCGAAGTCCAATCACAGGGGCAAAAGCCCAATCACAGGGGTAAAAACCCAATCACAGAGACCGAAGTCCAATCACAGAGGCAAAAACCCAATCACAGGGACCGAAGTCCAATCATAGAGGCCGAAGCCCACAGTTAGTTCCATAGTTAGTTCATCCTCAAACAGCCCAAGAGATACTCAAAGATCCACCACTCCATATCCAACCTCAAACTCATCCCAAGAACAAAACACTCACAGTGTTCATCTCAAATTATGAACACAACCAACACTTAGGAAAAATAACCAGGGATTCAACCAACCAATACATCAAGATAATGAATCAAGAGACATGAATAAGTGCTCAAGAACCAAGGAAAAATACTCAGCATAATATCCCAACAAGTTCCAGAAACAAGGGTGAAACAACAAGACAACAGAACAACAAATAGCTACTGGAAACAAAAGCCAAGAAGAACTAACGGATCACCCTGGCGGAATGCCCTGCACCGCCACACCTGTCCGCCTCCTCCAACGGAACAACACAGCAGAACGCCATGCCCCGCCACACTACACCGCACGAAGGGAATGGAGCTCCCTCACGGCACGCCACACACCGCTACTCTCTACCGCCATACACATGCGGAATCCCTGGGTGGGACACATTATACCGCCCAAGTGCACCGCAAGTGCATTCCCCACATACCAGTTCCCAGACCAGATCAGAATACACGATACTCATTTCCAGAATGGAAAAATAGGATCAGATTACACAAATTACATCTCCCAGAGGCCAAATAAACATGGAATCCATACCAACAAATGTTCATACACATCAATATGCAAAGGATCAAGAACACAAGTTCATAAATCCATCAAAATAACTCACAGACAACCAGGAATAGGCTAAGCAGCAAAGAATTTCACAGGATTCCAATACACCAAATAATATTCATAGATNACCGCCGGAACAGGGGAGAGAAGCCGTTGCTCTACTTCGATGATCTTCATCATCCGCCGCCGGAAATAACAGAGAAGAGAGGGGAGAAGGCGAGATCATAGCTCAGCCTCACGGAATCGCCAGGACCGCCCCCAACCACCGCCAAGGTCTCTCGCCGCCGGAATCCTCCAAGCTCCGTCGATGCCGTCACCGCTGACCACCCTTGTCGCTGCTCTGTCCAGCGATGACCATTGCCGAGAAGAAGAAGGGAGAGAAAGACGGAAGCTTCATCGCTGAACATCATCCTCGTCACTGCCGCCGGAGTTCCATGGCTGCTGCATGGTCGCCGCCTGCTTGTCGCGGGAAAAGCCTATTGCCAGAGTTGCAATAGAGGAAATGAAGAGGAGATGCGAGCTCCTTGTTGCTGCTGTGACTTTCCCATGCTGTTGGCTGCTACGTGAAAGGAAAGAGAGGCAGAGATGGATAGAGAAGCCGAGAGAGGGAATGGTTTGGCTGCTGTTCAAGGAACATACACAATATTCTATACATAGTAGGTTTTGTTTTCCCATTTTGGGTTGGATCCATTTATAGAATAGTTGGGTCAAGTTTGGTGTAAGACCAGAATACTTATTTATATAGGTACCTACCTTCATTTGGGCTCTATAATAATTTATATAATATAAAATATATCTATAGATATATTGGGCCATGACATTTTTGTATGAATCATAGTAATAGATTACATAAAATTATATTGTCCCAAGCCCACAGAAAATAATTATATTTGAAATCATCTTAATAATTACTTAATAGGAAAATAACCCCTTATTATATTCAAAAGAGTAGTAGGGAATTTCGGGGTGTTACACTCTACCCCCTTAAAAGGAGCTTCGTCCTCGAAGCTCAAAAAAAAATTGTTTTTGGGGACAGAGAGTTAAAACTTGTACGATAGTACATATAGAGAAAATATTTATATAATATATACTTAGTTTTGAAAATTTTTGACCCAACAAGGAAGGAGAGTGAAAGGTTTAAGGTTTAAGATTCAAGGACAACGTAGATTAAGAATAGAATCAAAGGTTATCAAGGTTACAACTTAGGAAATAAGGTTGTCACCTTGCACAAAGTTAATTCAAGAGGCAAACAAGAATAACGTTTGAAGAGATAGAAGGGATTTTCCAACCAAAGAAATATCAAGTTCTTTCAACAGAGAAGAGAAATGAAAAGAACTTGGCTTTGAGAAAATGTAGGAACGAGATTGAAAACACATGACGATTTTTTTTCAACGATAGGGTATTCGGCTTATTCAAGGAAAAGAAAAGGAATCAGGTTCCAATAGGAGTTAAGAACGAGGTCTAGAAAGATAGAAAGGATTCCTTAACGATAGGGTATGCAATTTTCCAAAGAAGAGAGAGAAATTCAGTTTCAAACGAAGACGAGAAAGGGATTTAGAACAGGTAAAAGGGGTGTTCCAACCAAAAGGTATTTGGAGTTTCAAGAAACAGAAGACAATTTGGTTTCCAAAAGGAAATAAGAATGGTGTTTAGAACAAATGAAAGGGATCTCTCAATGAAAGAGTATACAAGTCTCCAAGGGAAGGGAGGAAATTCAGTTTCAAGGGATAATAGTAATGAGGTCTAGAATTGATAGGAGGGATTTCTCAATGGTTGGATAATTAGGATTACAAGGAATAAGGAGGAATTCGGCTTTAAGAAGGATAGGAAGTCTCTCGATTCTAAGCGATTTCCACGGCTTGACAATTTGATCACGACACTCCGACCGATTGACGAACCTTGACTTTGCTTCCCACGCAACGCGAATCTAGAATTCGGATAACTCTACTTTATAAGCTACAGCGCGCACATCCTTATCACTCCAAGAGAGGCCGAAGACGCCGAATCACAAATATCCTTCTTTAACGAACNACAGGGGAGAGAAGCCGTTGCTCTACTTCGATGATCTTCATCATCCGCCGCCGGAAATAACAGAGAAGAGAGGGGAGAAGGCGAGATCATAGCTCAGCCTCACGGAATCGCCAGGACCGCCCCCAACCACCGCCAAGGTCTCTCGCCGCCGGAATCCTCCAAGCTCCGTCGATGCCGTCACCGCTGACCACCCTTGTCGCTGCTCTGTCCAGCGATGACCATTGCCGAGAAGAAGAAGGGAGAGAAAGACGGAAGCTTCATCGCTGAACATCATCCTCGTCACTGCCGCCGGAGTTCCATGGCTGCTGCATGGTCGCCGCCTGCTTGTCGCGGGAAAAGCCTATTGCCAGAGTTGCAATAGAGGAAATGAAGAGGAGATGCGAGCTCCTTGTTGCTGCTGTGACTTTCCCATGCTGTTGGCTGCTACGTGAAAGGAAAGAGAGGCAGAGATGGATAGAGAAGCCGAGAGAGGGAATGGTTTGGCTGCTGTTCAAGGAACATACACAATATTCTATACATAGTAGGTTTTGTTTTCCCATTTTGGGTTGGATCCATTTATAGAATAGTTGGGTCAAGTTTGGTGTAAGACCAGAATACTTATTTATATAGGTACCTACCTTCATTTGGGCTCTATAATAATTTATATAATATAAAATATATCTATAGATATATTGGGCCATGACATTTTTGTATGAATCATAGTAATAGATTACATAAAATTATATTGTCCCAAGCCCACAGAAAATAATTATATTTGAAATCATCTTAATAATTACTTAATAGGAAAATAACCCCTTATTATATTCAAAAGAGTAGTAGGGAATTTCGGGGTGTTACACTCTACCCCCTTAAAAGGAGCTTCGTCCTCGAAGCTCAAAAAAAAATTGTTTTTGGGGACAGAGAGTTAAAACTTGTACGATAGTACATATAGAGAAAATATTTATATAATATATACTTAGTTTTGAAAATTTTTGACCCAACAAGGAAGGAGAGTGAAAGGTTTAAGGTTTAAGATTCAAGGACAACGTAGATTAAGAATAGAATCAAAGGTTATCAAGGTTACAACTTAGGAAATAAGGTTGTCACCTTGCACAAAGTTAATTCAAGAGGCAAACAAGAATAACGTTTGAAGAGATAGAAGGGATTTTCCAACCAAAGAAATATCAAGTTCTTTCAACAGAGAAGAGAAATGAAAAGAACTTGGCTTTGAGAAAATGTAGGAACGAGATTGAAAACACATGACGATTTTTTTTCAACGATAGGGTATTCGGCTTATTCAAGGAAAAGAAAAGGAATCAGGTTCCAATAGGAGTTAAGAACGAGGTCTAGAAAGATAGAAAGGATTCCTTAACGATAGGGTATGCAATTTTCCAAAGAAGAGAGAGAAATTCAGTTTCAAACGAAGACGAGAAAGGGATTTAGAACAGGTAAAAGGGGTGTTCCAACCAAAAGGTATTTGGAGTTTCAAGAAACAGAAGACAATTTGGTTTCCAAAAGGAAATAAGAATGGTGTTTAGAACAAATGAAAGGGATCTCTCAATGAAAGAGTATACAAGTCTCCAAGGGAAGGGAGGAAATTCAGTTTCAAGGGATAATAGTAATGAGGTCTAGAATTGATAGGAGGGATTTCTCAATGGTTGGATAATTAGGATTACAAGGAATAAGGAGGAATTCGGCTTTAAGAAGGATAGGAAGTCTCTCGATTCTAAGCGATTTCCACGGCTTGACAATTTGATCACGACACTCCGACCGATTGACGAACCTTGACTTTGCTTCCCACGCAACGCGAATCTAGAATTCGGATAACTCTACTTTATAAGCTACAGCGCGCACATCCTTATCACTCCAAGAGAGGCCGAAGACGCCGAATCACAAATATCCTTCTTTAACGAACTCTTGATCTTTTGTTGATTCAAGCTGCTACTAGCTTGTCCAGCTACTCTTTATTTCTTTCTTGCCACCGAGGTTCCTTCCTTAAGTCCTTTATACAAGTCGTTACTTCCAAGGTGCACCGAATAGATCACGCGAGGTCCTTACTTCTTGATTCGCTTCTTACTCCCTTTGCACTTTATGAGGTCAGACGCTTGCTTACGGTGTTCCTTCTTATCTTCGGGGGTTGCGAAGGTCCAAGCTTTCCTTCTACTTGATTTAGTCTTCTTTGCCTTCAAGGTTGCAACTTCTAACTTGTTCCTTCGTGGCCGCTTCGGAGGTAGGTAGGATTGTCTTAAGGCTTGAGCATCCTAACTTCAAATTCTAATTCTTCATGCAACGTTAACTCCGAGCTTAGCTCGCACGGGATTCTTCATCATTGATCCAAAAGCTTCTACTTGACGTGCTTTAACTCTTCTTGGCGCGTCAACGTCTGCTCTTGTCGTTCCCTCATAGCCGAGGGTCTTCGAGTCTTCAGTCTTCGAGCTTCGATCGCTTCCTTCGTATTGTGTCGAACTTCAGCTGCACGAAACTTGTTCTTCAAGTCTTGAGATTGCAGAAGACCTTGCAGACGATGCTATACGCGCGAAGACGCCAATTCCCGGGAAACGTAGATTACTGCAGCCGATCTCAAACCGTGAGTAGATTAGTCTTCTTTAACGAGCCGCCAATCTTCTGATTGCTTAGACGCATACGGTGCTATCCATCATTTCGCATCAACTAACTACTTATCCCTAATCTAAAGCAGGCTCCTATGCAATTCTAAAACGAAGCAACTTATCTTAAAGCGATTAAAACTTACCCGGAAGACGCGCCCGCAACCTGCAAACAACAAGGTTAACCAAGCACAAATAATATAAACAAACAAGGCGTGTCCTCACCGCGATTCCTAGAATTCACACATCCTAGGATTCTCAAACACTTAGTTCCTACTGATCAAGTCCTAGAGTCTCAAAAGTTCAACCCTAGGATCTCTATTCAGACCTCAACACAAGCTCTGATACCAACTGTGACACCCCAACTTTTCACAAGCTGAGATAGCTAAACTTAACACAAAAGCTGCCCATCTCAACCATAAAACATAACATAGCAGAAGCGAATTAAAACCGAAGGGGTATCATGCCACATCTAGGTAAGAAAACACGGCCTAGAAGGGGTATCATGCCACATCTAGGTAAGAAAACACGGCCTAGATGCACAGGCTATCCAAAAGCTGAAAAGAAAACACGGCCTAGATGCACAGGCTATCCAAAAGCTGAAACCAACTAGTATATAAATCCTCAAAACATCGTTATCATAACAACAATCTAACCAAGAGTATATAGAATCTCATATTGGCGCACAGGCCCGAAACATAAGTCTAAAACATAACAAACTAGTCTAAGCCGCCTCATACGGATATATCTCTATCGCGCTCACGCTTAGACTTATTGCATACCTGGAAAACATACAAGAAACCATTAGCAAAAGACTGCTAAGCAACCACCATTCACACCCGCAAGGAAGTATAGATATATGTAAGTTTGTAAATAGGTTTACACACCCATATAGAATATACACACCAACGAACTGTTCGATATTCAAAATCAGATACTCAACAAAAACACGCTGAATAAATATATAAACCAAGACTTCTCATCAATGCCAATATCCAACCGAATCACAAACTCAACCGAATACTCATAAGAAACAACCAAGCTGCAATACATCCAAGGATAACCAATAATCAACAAGATACAATATAACTCAGGAGTCAACAAGGAACCAACAGATCTCGACCCAAGGATAAGCACCAAAAACCTCAACTTCCAACCCAAGTACCAATTCTCACACCAAACACCAAGCCCGAAAGTTAGAAGTCAGTTGCACAGGGGTAAAAACCCAATCACAGGGACCGAAGTCCAATCACAGGGGCAAAACCCCAATAACAGGGGTAAAAACCCAATCACAGAGACCGAAGTCCAATCACAGAGGCAAAAACCCAATCACAGGGACCGAAGTCCAATCACAGAGGCAAAAGCGCAATCACAGGGACCGAAGTCCAATCATAGAGGCCGAAGCCCACAGTTAGTTCCATAGTTAGTTCATCCTCAAACAGCCCAAGAGATACTTAAAGATCCACCACTCCATATCCAACCTCAAACTCATCCCAAGAACAAAACACTCACAGTGTTCATCTCAGATTATGAACACAACCAACACTCAGGAAAAATAACCAAGGATTCAACCAACCAATACATCAAGATAATGAATCAAGATACATGAATAAGTACTCAAGAACCAAGGAAAAATACTCAGCATAATATCCCAACAAGTTCCAGAAACAAGGGTGAAACAAAAAGACAACAGAACAACAAATAGCTACTGGAAACAGAAGCCCAGAAGAACTAACGGATCACCCTGGCGGAATGCCCTGCACCGCCACACCTGTCCGCCTCCTCCAACGGAACAACACAGCGGAACGCCATGCCCCGCTACACTACACCGCACGAAGGGAACGGAGCTCCCTCACGGCACGCCACACACCGCTACTCTCTACCGCCATACACATGCGGAATCCCTGGGCGGGACACATTATACCGCCCAAGTGCACCGCAAGTGCATTCCCCACATACCAGTTCCCAGACCAGATCAGAATACACGATACGCATTTCCAGAATGCAAAAATAGGATCAGATTACACAAATTACATCTCCCAGAGGCCAAATAAACATGGAATCCATACCAACAAATGTTCATACACATCAATATGCAAAGGATCAAGAACACAAGTTCATAAATCCATCAAAATAACTCACAGACAACCAAGAATAGGCTAAGCAGCAAAGAATTTCACAGGATTCCAATACACCAAATAATATTCATAGATCAAGAGTGTAAAATAGATTTTAGTGGACATGATGGTTACCTCTTGAAGCGTACTAATCCAAAGCAACACCAACTTTAAGCTCATCCCATAAGCTAGTTCATTGAACCTGAGAATTAATGTAATCTAATATGATCACTAACTACTACCAAAATAAGGATATTGATATTCCTAAGTGACCTATCATGGTCTTTTACCTGAAGTTTATAATTAATCCATAATTATTCTTGGGTCACAATTACCTAAGCTATAATATTAAGCAATAAGATCATAGCTACTAAGACCATAATAACCCAATCATTACCTAATAACCTTAAGGATTAACACCCTAAAACATAAACTGATTATAACCTTAAAGGAATATTACCTTAATCCTCCCCTATGCTAGTAGGGGATTCGAACCCTCGCCTTCCAACTCACCACCCAAACACTATACCACCAAACCAGTCCGTCTCTTAGTGCCATGATACGTGACCGCCGATCCACAATCCTTCACACGGACATCCGGCCACCAACAACAGAAAGGAGAAAAGGGAAGACACGCCGTTGCCGTTACTGCTCCTTGCTCTGTCGTATGTCACCGGTCGAACATGGGAAGTCCACCGATCACGATTCCGCCGCCGCTACCGACACACGCTCGTCGCTTGAACTGCTACTGCCGCAATCTACTCGCTGGACGTCGAACAAGAGAGGTGAGAGATGAGGATGCGACTTGTCTTCACGGAACCTCCAACACCGCTACCTACCACCGCCGGAACAGGGGAGAGAAGCCGTTGCTCTGCTTCGATGATCTTCATCATCCGCCGCCAGAAATAACAGAGAAGAGAGGGGAGAAGGCGAGATCATAGCTCAGCCTCACGGAATCGCCAGGACCGCCCCCAACCACCGCCAAGGTCTCTCGCCGCCGGAATCCTCCAAGCTCCGTCGATGCCGTCACCGCTGACCACCCTTGTTGCTGCTCTGTCCAACGATGACCATTGCCGAGAGGAAGAAGGGAGAGAAAAACGGAAGCTTCATCGCTGAACATCATCCTCGTCACTGCCGCCGGAGTTCCATGGCTGCTGCATGGTCGCCGCCTGCTTGTCGCGGGAAAAGCCAATTGCCGGAGTTGCAATAGAGGAAATGAAGAGGAGATGTGAGCTCCTTGTTGTTGCTGTGACTTTCCCATGCTGTTGGCTGCTACGTGAAAGGAAAGAGAGGCAGAGATGGATAGAGAAGCCGAGAGAGGGAATGGTTTGGCTGCTGTTCAAGGAACATACACAATATTCTATACATAGTAGGTTTTGTTTTCCCATTTTGGGTTGGATCCATTTATAGAATAGTTGGGTCAAGTTTGGTGTAAGACCAGAATACTTATTTATATAGGTACCTACCTTCATTTGGGCTCTATAATAATTTATATAATATAAAATATATCTATAGATATATTGGGCCATGACATTTTTGTATGAATCATAGTAATAGATTACATAAAATTATATTGTCCCAAGCCCACAGAAAATAATTATATTTGAAATCATCTTAATAATTACTTAATAGGAAAATAACCCCTTATTATATTCAAAAGAGTAGTAGGGAATTTCGGGGTGTTACACCGTTGCCCAGGATCGATGACCTATTTTATCAATTGAAAGGAGCGGGTGTATTCTCGAAGATTGACTTACGGTCAGGGTACCACCAAGTGCGAGTAGCGAAAGAGGATGTGCCTAAAACGGCATTTCGAACGAGGTATGGGCACTATGAATTCACAGTCATGCCATTCGGAGTGACTAACGCCCCAGGAACCTTTATGGATTTGATGAATCGAATTTTTCTTTCGTACCTGGATAAATTCATCGTCGCTTTCATAGATGACATCTTGGTCTACTCTAAAACACCGGAGGAACACGAGGAACATCTCAGGACAGTGTTACAGACACTGAGGGAAAAGAAACTTTTCGCAAAGCTTTCAAAATGCAAATTTTGGAAGAGCGAAGTCGCATTTCTTGGTCACGTAATCACCAAGGAAGGAATAGGGTAGATCCAGCCAAGATACGAGCTGTAATTGAATGGGAAGTGCCCAAATCAGTTACGGAAGTCCGCAGTTTCTTAGGTTTGGCGGGTTATTACCAAAGGTTTGTTCGGGACTTCTCCAAGATAGCAAGTCCACTGACGAACTTGCTCAAAAAGACAACCAAGTATAGTTGGAACGAAGAATGCAAGCAGGCATTCCAGGAGCTTAAGAAGAGCGAGGTTGACGACTGCTCCAGTGTTAACGCTACCTGTTGGAACGAAAGGTTATGAATTGTACACTGATGCGTCTCACAAAGGACTAGGATGTGTCCTCATGCAAGATGGAAGGGTAATAGCATATGCTTCTCGACAATTAAAACCTCATGAAGCTAACTACCCGACACATGACTTGGAACTGGCAGTAGTGGTATTCGCTCTCAAAATTTGGCGACACTACCTCTGTGGAGTCTCATGCAAGATTTATACAGATCACAATAGTTTAAAGTATATCTTCACTCAGAGGGATCTCAATTTAAGACAAAGGAGATGGTTGGAGTTGATTAAGGACTATGACTTGGAAATTCAATATCACGAGGGTAAGGCAAACAAGGTAGCTGAAGCCTTGAGCCGGAAGACAAACCATGCCCTTTGGATATTACCCGAGCAGTTATGTAAGGAGTTTCAAGGACTCAATCTGGAAGTGAAAATGTGCAGTCAAGAGGAACAAGAAAAGAAATTATATTACATGTCGGCCACTTCAACCCTATTTGAGGAAATCAAACGAGCACAAGAAGAGGACAATTGGGTGGAGAGCATCAAGGAGAAGATGGTTGATAGAAAACATGGACCATTTGAACTACACCCGGATGGATGTGTAAGATTCCAAAGTAGGTGGATAATACCAAAAGGGTGTAGGAAGATAATAGAGCAAATAATGAAAGAAGGCCATTACACACCTTATTCAGTTCATCCTGGTGGGGATAAATTGTATAAGGATTTGAAACAAAACTTTTGGTGGTCGGGCATGAAGAAGGATGTAGCTGAATTTGTGGCTAGATGTTTGAACTGTCAAAAGGTCAAGGCAGAAAGAAGTAAACCAAAGGGATTATTGCAACCATTAGAGATTCCGCAGTGGAAGTGGGACTCAATCTCTATGGATTTCGTGGGAGGATTGCCTAGAACCAAGGCTGGAAACGATCAAGTGTGGGTCATTGTCGATCGACTGACCAAGACAGCAAGATTCATCCCAATGAACAAAACATGGTCAATGGAAAAGTTGGCAAGAGCCTATATTAAACACGTGGTTAAACACCACGGGGTAGCGCAAGATATCGTTTCAGACAGAGACTCACGATTTCTATCACGTTTTTTGGGAGCGTTACAGATGGCAATGGGCACTCAACTCAAACTGAGTACGGCTTTTCACCCTGCCACTGATGGCCAGATGGAGCGAACAATACAAACATTGGAAGATATGCTCATAGGTTGTGTGCTCGATTTCCAGGGTTCATGGGACGAACAGTTGGATTTGATAGAATTTTCCTATAACAACAGCCACCATGCGAGTATAGGGATGGCACCTTATGAGGCATTATATGGGCGGAAATGTCGAAGTCCTCTGTGCTGGAGCGACAAAAGCGATATCGTTACACTTGGACCTCAGTACTTACAGGAGACTACTGAGGCAATCAAGATAATTCGAGAGAGGATGAAAGTCGCGCAGGATCGACAAAAGTCGTATGCCGATTTGAAGCGACAATTCACCGAATATCAAGTTGGGGAGAAGGTGTTACTGAAAGTCTCACCCACTAAAGGAGTCAGAAGGTTTGGGAAGAAAGGAAAGTTGAGTCCTCGTTATATAGGACCTTACGAAATTCTGGAAAGGATAGGCAATTTAGCCTATCGACTGGCCCTGCCGATTGAGCTTGATAAAGTACATAACGTATTTCATGTTTCTCAACTTAAGCGGTATGTACCTGATGCATCCCATGTATTGGAGCCGGAAGAACTGGAGATGGATGATTCGTTGGCATACGAGGAAAGACCAATTCGGATCTTGGACTCGAAAACACGAGATACGAGGAGAAAATCAGTCAAAATGATCAAAGTCCAATGGTCGAACCACAGTCCCGAGGAAGCTACATGGGAATTGGAAAGCGTTGTGATGGGACGTTATCCGGAATTATTTAACTCAGGTGCGTGGAATCGATCTACCTATTATGTGCCTAAACAAACTACGTGTTAAGATTAAGCGTACTAGAAATTCGTTTTGGGGTAAAAGAAGGTGAGTAGTAATCTACTTTGAATCCATGGATGACAAAAAAGAAGTTTCAAGGACAAAACTATTTTAAGGGGGGAAGACTGTAACCCCTCAGTTATTCCGACAATGTTTAGGGTTCGAAAATATATTTTTTTTAGGCTATGACATTTTGAGAAGATCTCTCGGTACTTCAAAAGAATTATTTTTTTTAGACTAGTTATTAATAAGCTGCGATCTACGTACCGGTCAGGAACCGAAAAATTTTTAAGGATGTATATACAGTTCGAATTTCCCTAGAAAGTGGATTATTAAGTATGATACGATTAAGCTTGAACTTCCTATTTAGTTCAAGTGAAAATTAAACGGACTGTAAGAGTGAAATTGTTGCGGACCTTCGTACCTGTATTTCGCGAAATACCGAAAAATTCCCGATTTTAGCGGTTGATGACGGGAATATTTTTAGAATAATTTTGGTATTAGAATTTTCCCGAATTAAGTTATAATCCTCCGAACCTTTATCTGATTTGATCCCAAACTGGCAAAATAAATCGTACTCTTCAAGATCTACCATGGAATTTTGACAAGTGTCACCCTTATTACCACATGGTAATTAAATAGTGATTTGTCATAAGAAGGTATGGGATGATTATCCTTGTTAACTTAAGCTTCAAGCTATCTTTCCCATCACTCTCTCTCTCATTTTCGAAAATAGAGGAGGAAAAGAGGAGGAAGAAAATTTCATTCTTCTACTTTGTGATCCAAGAACTCCATAGCTATTTTCTTGAACTCAAGTGCTTCCATAATAGGTAAAACTTTGGTTTTATTCGGTTAATATGACTGGAATCCTTCCTAGAACTTAAGTTTAAGCTAAGGGTTCATGAAAATGTTGTTATTATGGCGATTTTGTTTAGGATCTTCGGTGAAAAGTTTGGAGGAGAAGATCACCATCTTTCTACGGTCTTAAAAATTTACTTGGGAGGTAAGGAATCCCTTAAGTTGGTTTAGTCACTTAAGAATGAACAAATGCTAGTAAATTATGAAACTAGGAATTTTTATGTGAAACTTATGTGTTAAGTTTGTGGATCTACAAGTTGGCTCAAGGAAACTACACTTTAATTTTTGGTAATTTTTGTATACATGTTCATGGCTAATTTATGCATGTATATGTTGTATTTATGTCCATATAAGCTTAGACTTGTGAAAATAGTGGAAAATCGGGGCGTTACAACCCGGTTTTTGCTGCCCGAAGTTGGCAGATCCGGATGGACGCGACCGTGGACGCGCGTTGGACGCGCGTCCATCGGCGCCCAACGTTTCGGTGTCACGGCCGAAAGGCCGGACGCGACCACGGACGCGCGTCCGCTGCGCGTCCGTGGGTGTCCAGAATTTCGGCGTCACAGCCGAACGGGCGGACGCGGCCCGGACGCGCGCGTCCGCCGTGCGTCCGGCGCTGCGGACATCCGCGAGTCTGCGCAACGCGGATCCGTTTTCGACCGAACCTTCTTCCGATGTTTTTGCTCCTGAATGTTATGATGTTTGGAAGGCCTACGAGCAACCGAGTCAATTTTTGAAAGTTCAAATATTATTTTGTAAATTATGTTCATCAATTAGGAGAAAAATCGTGTTTTCACGAAACAAGTGTGACCCTTGTCACTTGGGAATTTATGGTGAAAAGTCATTGACAAACATGTGTATTTTGGAAACATATTTGGATAAGAATGATTGTTTTGAGTCATCATATGAAAAATACTAATTAACTCAAGGAAAGAAAGAATGTTTTTAAAACCTTAGTTTCTGGATAATGTTGTTGAGATGTTTGACTTGCGGGAGGCTTGTGAGCCGTGGCGCGAAGTTATTGAGATGTTGACTTACGGGAGGCTTGTGAGCCGTGGCCCGAAGTTATTGAGATGTTGACTTACGGGAGGCCTGTGAGCCGTGGCCCGGAAGTTATTGAGATGTTTGACTTGCGGGAGGCCTGTGAGCCGTGGCCCGGAAGTTATTGAGATGTTTGACCTGTGGGAGGCATGAGTGCCGCGGCCCGAGGTTCTTAAAAATATTCCAAGAATGCCTTGCACTTATCCAGGGGGAAACTAAGAAATTTTTACTAATTATGAAAACCTAGCTACTCCGTAACTAGGTCGAAGAATAAAAATGTCACGAGTTCTGAACAGTAAAGTGTGTGTGTTGTTGAACTCACTATTTTGAATTAAATGATGGAATTCTCGGAAATGAAAGTATTATATGCTGATGTCACTCATATACTATGCCATACTTTCTTGTGTTGTTAATCTGGTTGCAGGTAGATTGCAACTTATGAGTAAAGCTTACAGTTTTTCTAAGTATTATGTTTTTCGAAAACTTTGTTTACTTTTGAGTGACAATGGATTTCCTTACTTAGCCGTCGCGCTAACTACACTTCATTGTGATCTTTATCAGATGCAATCTAGCGTGGGCTCGTGCAGCCCTGAGGACTCTGATCCATTAGAGTTTACGTTCCCCGTTTTTTATTATGACGACTATGTACAGTACCTATCAGATGGTGACCCGTATGCTCCCGGCTATGCTCCAGACCCTCCAGATCTGACTTGTACTCCTGACCCCGTTTCCACTCCTGTCTCACCAGTGGTACCTGTTTGGTCTCCTACCCCCGTCGATCCGTGGTGTCCTATGGATGTCATTCAGGCGAGCTATGGGTTTTATCCCATGGAAGTTTTACCTAAGAGTGACCCCCTTGAGTTTGTCGTTCGCTACCCCTATCCGTGGGACCCGAGTCCTCCGGATTACCATGAGGAGTGGATGATGTACATCAACACTTGCAACTTTCTGGACCACATCACCTGGTTCGAAGATGAGTGGCACCTCGTTTGGAGCACGTATACTGGCCCGGTGTACCACTCGTTAGACTAGATAGTGCCTAGGGTGGGAAGTCAAGTCTGGCCTTTTTGTGTATATATATTTTGTAGCCATGCTAGTTCTAAGATGGCTAGTAAGGTCGGGTCTAGCTCAAACTCTCTTGATGGGCTGTAATTAAACCTTGGTACATTTTAGTAGCTTGTTTAGCTACTCTTTTGCCGATGCTATAAAATGCATATAAAGTATGATGGTTATGATGATATGGTACAGTTTCCTTATCTTTAGCCTGTGCATCTAGAATGAATCCTATCTGTATGTGATTGGGTTTAGTCTAGGTGTGGCGGTAACTACTCCGGTTGTTCGGTATAGCCGAGTTGGGGTGTTACAACGTTGCCCACACGCGTGGTTGCGTACTGGAATGCTGCCACGCGCACCAACACGCGTGGTGGCTGCGTGGACGAGACACAGCGCGGAAATTTTTAGGGAGAAATTTTGGAGACTATTTAAGGGGCCTTTATAGGATTTTTCAGGACAACTCCCATTCTTTAGACCTAATTTTCTTTAGCCTCTTCCCCTTTGGGGGAAATCCCCATTTTCTTTCTTCAGGATAGATTAGATTAGATTAATTTCCTAGGGATTGAAGATGAAGGATGAAGAGGAAGATGGAGTAGCTCAATAGTTCCTTAGGTATAATACTCAACTCTTTGTCTTGAAAGATTGCAACTTTAATCTATTGTTTTGGTTATTTTTCTTTATTTGATCTTTGATTTGATAATGCTTGAGTAGATTAGTTGAGGGGTGTGTGTGCCCCATGTTAGATCTGATGATTGATGATTGAATTCTTCCATTTGTTCGTGAAAATGAAGTTGGTTTAGTCTTGTGTGGTTGAAGTTCTTTGTGCTTTGCTTCTATTTCCGGTCCGGATAGATATAGTAAACTTTGTGAAAGTGAATGTGTGCGTGATAGCGGCCTCTCACGAGTCCAACTCATCCACATCCCCACCCTCTATCCGAAAGGATGAAGTCCGAGAGGAGTGGTAGGCAAGGTGTTCGATAAAATGCCTCAACCGAATGAGGATTGAGAGTCCAAGTGTGACGTCACTTGGTATTGATACCGTGACTCCCGTGACCATTCCCGAACCTTATTTTTACAACCGCTATAGTGTGGTCAATCGTATAGGCTAACTAAGGCATTCAACCCCCTTGTTATTTTAAACCTTTTTCTTATTAAATTCACTTTTGCAACCCCCAATCCATGACCCAAATGTCTCCTAGTGATTCTCGTAAGTCTTGCCTATTAACCTCCTAAGTGCCAACACTAATTCACTCCAATTTGTCATCCTTGAAAGACACGACAGTCGGGGAGTCTTGACTCTTCATTTTAACACCTTCCATTCTACATCCACTACCATAAAATACTACACATCAATCCCGCACGCTCGAATAAATCTAGTGATATGCGCATGCGGATCCTCTGAAGGTAATCCTAAATATTGGCTAGTCTGAACTAAGGTGAGAATGGTCGGATGCACATGGAAGTTGACGTTCTCCAATGGTGGGACGTAAATTGAGTTGTGCATGTTGAAATCTGGCGTCATATAGTCTGCGATGGATCTTTGCTGCTCTTGCGGTATTTCATTGTAATCATCTTCTCAAATATGTTCCGGTGGATTCACTCTGTTGATTTGCGGTTCCTCCAATATCGGGTCATTTTGATTCACTTGTCCTGGCGGATTAATTTGAATTGGGGGTGGATTAGGTATAGTTGTTCCTCTTCCTTGGGGATTTCTTGTAGTGCTCGTAGAAGCCATTTGTGATATTCAGATGTTTTTCTTCCTCGTTGCTTTGTTAATATCCGGTATATAAGGAAATAAACCTTGATTTCCTCTTTCTCTCGTGTGCATTCACCTGTTATGATTTTCAATAAAGCAAACAGTCCACAATTGACTAAAAGTAGCCAATTGGGTAAGTAACAAAAATGGATAAAATAGAAAATAAGATAAAATAAAATGAAATGGTATGGAATAACAATACTCAAATTCTCACAATCATTCAATCAAGTAAAAAGCAAAACAATTATGACAACCTATTGCCCTCCCCAACAACGGCGCCATTTTGAAAGTGCAGTATTGCGTAGTGAGTTGGAATGGGGTATGTGATTGCAAGTGTATAAAGATAAAATGAAGAGTCTATAACTCCCCGAGTGCCTGTCTCAAAGGATAGAAGTGGAGGTGTGTCAAATGCTAATACTTTTGATCAATCGAATCATGTGATGCATTGAGTATGGATAGTGAGTGTGGTGAATGGAACTTGAGAGGTGTAAATGATCATAAGGTAGTGTAATTCGAATGTAAGAAATAGGAAATAAGATATAAAAGATAAAAATAAGGGATTGGATCGTGCTCATCTATGTTGCATTCTAGTGTGTCTCAAGTAGTGGATAAATGATGCAATGTCGTTGGCTATTCCAGGGTGTGTCTTCTTATTCCTTGAACTCTATATATGTGTGTATGACCATGCATTGGCGGAATTTGAGCTTCGGCTCCTGTGGATTGGCGGTAATTGAGCTTCGGCTCTTGTGGATAGGCGGTATTTGAGTTTCGGCTCCTGTGGATAGGCAGTATTTGAGCTTCGGCTCTATTGGATAGGCGGCATGAGCTTCGGCTCCACTCTGGTGTTATGGTTAGATTGTTATTTCGGATGGACTAGTGACCTGAATGGAGTGGTGTTCGGTTCGATTTGGTGTGATGATGGAAATAGCCTAGCCCCTATACTTATTATGTGTGTGTGTGTGTATTCCTTGTGTTTATGCATATGACTATGCCTTGTTGGTTCCAATGTTTTTAACTTGAAATGTTATGGCCTATGCCTTTGTACTAAACTCTTGACTTTGGAATTCCCTATCTTGTTGTGTATTAAGGTTGTTGAAGTAGTGGTTTTCGGTGAGGTGAAATGAGGTATGTGAATGTATAAAGATAAAACAAAGAGTCTGAACTCCCCGAGTGTCGGTCTCGAAGGAGGGACTTGGAGGTGTGTCATATGCTATTGCTTTTGGTCAATCGAATCGTGTGATGCATTGAGTATGTGTAGTGAATGTGGTGAATGGCAATTGAGAGGTGTAAATGATCATAAGGTAGTGCAATTCGAATGTAGGAAATAAGAAATAAGATATAAAAGTAAGGGATTGGATCGTGTTCATCTATGTTGCATTCTAGTGTGTCTCAAGTAGTGGATAAATGATGCAATGATGTTGGCTATTCAATAGTGTATCTTCTTAGTCCTTTTCCACCTTTGTGTACTAGGGCATCTTCGACTTAGGAGTGTCATTTAGCAACCAAAGTCCTAAGAGACATTTTATCAAACACCTTAGCTACACAGTTTCCTACTATTCATAATATGAATTCCATAGGATCTATGATTGCCATAAAGCTTCAATCTTAACTTTAATCAAAACCATGATAGAGTCAAGAACTCAATCTCTCAATAGATTGGCCAAATCCATATAAGATCTCATGAAAACAACAATCAATAGACAAGAATAGAATTTTCCAACAATAAAGCAATTCAATCAAAAATAAGAACTAGGATCATCACACTAGCAACATAGTTTCACACAATCCAAACCCTAGATTAAACTAGCCACACATAATCAAGAATTCAAGATAAATAGCTAATTCAATCTAAGAACAAGACAAGAAAAATAGATAAGATTAAAATAGAGATCACCTAGTAAATGAAATGTGTTCTTTAATCCAAGCTTCAAGGCTTCATTTACAAGGTCAGAATGTAAATCTAAACTATCTTAAGAACTAAGAAATGTAGAGGAAAATGGAATTGGGGTTGGGAATTGTGAACCTCCCCAGATTTCCTCTCCAAATCTATTTTCTTCCCTAAAAAACTCTCTGAAATTCTATCAAGTCTCCTTAAACAGTCTCCAAAATTTCGCCCTAAAAACATTTCCTCGCAATGTCCCATTCACGCCACCTTCACGCGTAAAGGCATGCGTGGACAGCTACTGGAAACTGTCCACGCAGCCTTTGCGCCTGAATGCTCCTTTTCGGGTCCTTCGGGGCTCCTGTCTTGCTCGGTTTGCTCGTTTAGCTCGTTCCTTGTTTCTAATGGCTCCCGGGACCTTTGAAATGTCTCAATTTGTACCAAAGGTAGCTTTGTGTGTGGTTAATGAATTTAAAGCACAAAATCTCATAAGATTATCACATAAGGATGATAAAAATGCTATAAAACACCCTTATTTATACTCAAATATATAGGTGTCTTGGGATCTTATCAATAGGCTTAACAATCATAACTTCAAATGAAATCAAAATCAAATAACAAGACTATAAGAAATCTAAATTGATTCAAGAGAAGAATTGAATGCAACAAGTGGAATTGAAAAGTAATTGCAAGAAAGTGAAAGAAATATACCAAGTGGGAGCAAGCAATCACAAATCAACCCTTTAATCTCCTTCTAATCTTTCTTCTCTCTCTAGGATTTCTAACATAAGTTCCTATTCTAATAATGGGAATGTGAAAAGTATCACGCCCCCCTTTACAAGCTGAAAATATCCCCCTTTGAAATTGTAACACCCCGTAATTTCGTTCAAGCCTTGAGACCGGTAATTATTTCTACCGGATCATTTATTTGACTTAATTGGGCTCAATCTTCCCAATTGATATACATATATATATTTCTTATTCCGGAATTAATTATTTATTCTAAAGGCCCAATTCTTGATTTAATTCTTGTAAGGGATTTACTTAAATTGGATCCTTACAATTCCTATAAGTAAGAGCATTTTATAATGGCCCAATGTATTTATTCTTGAAGGATTTAATTTCCTACTAACTAGTAGTGTAATAAATAATGTGAGACCCATTCTTATAAGGGCCCATTAATTAATCTCATTACCCTAATATAATACATACACTATGTATGTAATGTTTTTACCTATCCATATAAAAGGGCTTGTAATAACCCTTCCTAATCTTTTTCATTTCCCTGCAAACATTTTCTTCCTACCATTATCACTCCTAAGAACCCTACAATATACATTATCCCTTCTTCTTCAAGATCCAAGACCAAGATTG
Organism: Ipomoea triloba; assembly: GCF_003576645.1. Classification (NCBI taxonomy): domain Eukaryota; kingdom Viridiplantae; phylum Streptophyta; class Magnoliopsida; order Solanales; family Convolvulaceae; genus Ipomoea; species Ipomoea triloba. Next base: position 10,951,611 of record NC_044923.1, on the reverse strand, counting down.
CTCCTTTAGGATTTCTAAGGCTTGGGTAAGTGTTTATCTCTAGGAATATGCTTTGCATCATCTCTTTTCATAATCTTTTTATAAGATTCTTATGGTGTTCTTTTGGGATCTTTCTTTGGGAAAAAGATGATCAAGTGGGTGGGAGTGGCTTGTTAAGGACAAAGAGTTGGCTTGGTTTGAAGTGTGCTACAGAGGTAACCATCATGTCCACTAAAACCTATTTTACACTCTTGATCTATGAATATTATTTGGTGTATTGGAATCCTGTGGAAATCTTTGCTGCTTAGCCTATTCTTTGTTGGTCTGTGAGTTATTTTTATGGATTTATGAACTTGTGTTCTTGATCTTTGCATCTTGATGTTTATGAACATTTGTTGGTATGGATTGCATGTTTATTTGGCTTCTGGGAGATGTAATCTGGACAATCTGATCCTATTTTTGTATTCTGGAATGAATGTTGCGTATTCTGTCTGTTCTGGTCTGGAAGTGGTTTGGAGTTGCTCTTGCGGTAAGGTTAGGCGGTATAATGTGTCCCGCCTAAGTGGTCCGCAAGAACAATAGGGGAATGGAGTGGCGGAAGGAGGCGTACCGCTGGGCGGCCCCGTCCCTTCTTGTGGAAGAGGACGGCGGACCGGCGTGCTCCGCTGGAGAGTTCCGTCTGTTGGGGGTAGGGAATGTGGCGGTGCAGAGTGTTCCGCCGAGGTGTACCGCTAGTGTATTCTTGGTTCTGTTTCCAGTGAGTTGTTTTGTGATCTGTTGTCTGGTTGTTTCACCTTTGGTTCTGGATTTTGTTGGGATATTCTGTTGAGTATTTTACCATGTTTCTGGGGTATTTATTCATATCTCTTGGTCGATTATGTGAGTCTATTGGTTGGTTGAATCCTTGATTATATTCTCTAGGAGTTGGTTGTGTTCATAATCTGAGATGAATACTGTGAGTGGATTGTTCTTGGGTTGAGTCTGAGATTGGATAGGAAGTGGTGGATCTTTGAGTACCTTTTGGGCTGTTGAGGGTGAACTAACTGTGGCCATCATTTGCCTCTGTGGAACTAACTGTGGCCATCATTTGCCTCTGTGATTGGGCTTTTGCCTCTGTGATTGGGCATCCATTTGCCTCTGTGATTGGGCTTTTGCCCCTGTGAACTAACTTTGGGGTTTGGTGATTGGTATGAGGGATGGTATTCTGGTTAGAGGTTAAGGTTGGTGCTTATTCTATGTTTGAAGTCTGTTTGGTTCCTTATTGACTATTGAGTTGTATCGTATCTCGTTGGTTATCGGTTATTCCTTGATATATTGCGGTTTGGTTGTTTCTTGTGAGTATTCGGTTGAGTTTATAATTCGGTTGATATTCCGTTATAGAATTGTTGTCTTGTGCAATTATGTTGGATATTGGTATTGTTGGAAAGTCCTTGGTTTATTGCTTATTCAGCGTGTTGTTGTTGAGTATTCGATTTAAATACTGAACAGTTCGTTGGTGTGTATATTCTATATGGGTGTGTAAACCTATTTACAAACTTACTATATATGTATGTTTATCACGGCTGTGAATGGTGGTTGCTTAGCAGTCTTTTGCTAATGATTTCTTACATGTTTTCCAGGTATGGAGTAAGTCTAAGCGAGAGCGCGTTAGAGATTATCGTTATGAGGCTGCTTAGACTAGCTTATGATGTTTAGATTTTATGTTTTGGGCCTGTGTGCCTATGTTGAGATTATATACTCTTGATCAGATTATTGTTATGATGAAAACGTTTTGAGGATTTATACTTTATGCAGTTCATTTTTGGATAGCCTGTGCATCTAGGCCGTGTTTTCTTACCTAGATGTGGCATGATACCCCTTAGGTTATAAATCGCTTCCACTATGTTGTGTTTGATAGTTGAGATAGGCAGCTTTTATGATAAAGTTTTGGCTATCTCAGCTTGTGAAAGGTTGGGGTGTCACAGAAACAAGTTCCACGCATAGCTTAAAATGTCCCGTTCATGTTGTCTCCACGCGTGGAAGGCTACTGGAACCCATCCACGCCAACTCCACGCGTGGAGTTGGCATGGACATGGAGATTTTCCTTGTCCTCGTCTCTTTTGCTGGCTTAGGTTGGTCTTTGCGTGTGCCAAGGCCGGTTTCGTTCCCCTTTTACCGCATGTATTGATCCTCGGCTCTTTCCTGCTCTTGAACCTGTCAAAACCTTTTAAAAACATACTACCAATAGTAATATTGCAATCGTTAGCGCATCAAAGCATAACCACCACACATTGGTTCATTTAAAGGCATTTATTTGCATTAACCGCCCTTAATTGGTCCAAACAGGAATAAATTTTTGGCATCTATCAAAGTTTCCACACTTTAGGTTGCTCGTCCTCGAGCAATTTCTTAGTCAAGTCCTTCTAATTTAGATGCTCCAAGTATCTATGCTACATAATCATTCAATTGATCAAGAATAATTTTGAATGCAACTGTAACACCCCGTAAATTCATTTCAAGCCTTTCGTTCGATAATTAATTCCTTGGGCAATTTAATTATTTCCAATTGGGCTAATTCTTTCAATTTAATATATATACACTTGTATATATATATTCATGAGCCTAATTTATTTATTCTAGTCAAGAGCCCAATTAATTGGATTTATTCTTGTAAGGGATTCTTTATTCAATTTGGACCCTTACAACATTTGTGATTTAATATTCCTACAAGCCCAATTTCTTGATCATATGTTATATAATATACATATTGTTTCTAAGACATCTTATGGGCTAACTACTATATTAATTTGTAAGGGGTGAATTCATTAAGCCCAACTTACTAGTCTTGATTATATTTATTTCCTACACCCATTATATTATAAGCTACTTAAGCCCACATCACTTTAAATGTCTTACACCCTAAATATTGTATGTATTCCTAATATATATTGTGATGATCAAATAACCTAAAAGCTTTCACTCCTTCTTCCTCCTACAAGAAATCCCACACGCCATTTTCATCTAGGAAATCCTCCAAAATTTATCTTCACTTTCCCTACAAGTTTTCAAGTAAAGGTTGCTCTTTTAAGCTTGGTTAGGAGTGGGTAAGTGCATCTATCCTAGAATCCATCTTGCATTTTGTGTTTTGATAGTCTTTTTAGCATATTCTTATAATGTTCTTTTGGGGTTCTTTGGGAAAAAGATGATCATCAAGAAGGTGGGGCTTTGTGAGCATTGCTAGAGGCTTGTTGGAGTAGGAAAAGCTCTTTGAGGTAACTATCCATGTCCATCAAATCTATTTTATTCACCTATTCTATATATAATGATCTTGGTGTTGGAAATCCTGAAATTCTTGTTGTTTAGCCCTATTTCTTGGACATATTTGTTGGATTTCATCTTGATCTTTTGCCTAGTGTTGTATGATCAATGATGCTATGGATTTCCCTATTCTTGGACTCTAAATTGGATGGAATGTGAGTGTATTTGGTCTGATTTTGTACTCTGGAAGTGGGNCCGGGATTGACTCTTGACTCCTGACTTCTGACTATGTGGTTTGACTTGGTTTGGTGGTTGGGTTGACTTGGTTTGGAGGTTGGAGTTGGGGTTCCTTCTTGGTCCGTTTTATGAGCTCTTTATGCTAATTCGGTCGATACCTTATGGATCTCGGTTATGGTTCGTTATTGCATTATGTTTTGTTGTTGGCTATTGGCTTTGTTTGACTGAGTCTTGGTTTGTGATTCGTTCAGCTTATTATTGTTGAGTATCGTTTTCAACTACTGAACAGTTCGTTGGTGTTTATATTCTATATGGGTGTGTAAACCTATTTACAAGCTTATTTATATCTATATCTCCTTGCGGGTGTGAATGGTGGTTGCTTAGCATTCTTTTGCTAATGGTTCTTTGTGTGTTTTCCAGGTATGGAGTAGTTATGCGAGAGCGCGCTAGAGCTTTCCTTATGAGGATGTTTAGCCTTAGTTTACCTTGTTTAGACTTTGGTTTTGGCCTGTGTGCCTTGAGATATTATTAGTATACTCTGGATTAGTGGTTTGAGTACTTTCGATGATTGTGGATTATGTTTTGAGAATTTTATCTTGGTTTATATCTATGACAGCTTAGTCCGTTTTATGATTAGCCTGTGCATCTAGGCTGTGTTATACCTAGATGTGGCATGATGCCCCTTAGGTTTTAAATCGCTTCCGCTATGTTTTCGTTTGATGGTTGAGATTGGCAGCTGTTGTGTTAAGCTTTAGCTATCTCAGCCGGTGTGAGGTTGGGGGTGTCACAGCAACCTACCAAAAAGGGTATGAAATCCTTCACAATATCTACAAGGGATGATAAATATGTGCCATACACTTCTATGAATATTCAAACAAAGCAAAACCCCCAAGGTCACGTTT
>NC_044923.1:10937397-10942808 GCF_003576645.1 Ipomoea triloba | reverse complement strand
GTTGCTTTGAGTGATGTTGGAGTATGAGGTTGTGATGGTGGTTTGGTTGAGGTTGTTGGTGGTTGTTGGCTACTATTGACTGTGCTACTATTGACTGTGCTACTATTGACTTCTGACTTTGGACTTCGGTCCCTGTGATTGGGTTGATTACCCCTGTGATTGGACTTCGGTCCCTGTGATTGGACTGTCGGTCCCTGTGATTGGACTTCGGTCCCTGTGATTGGACTTCGGTCCCTGTGATTGGGCTCATCACCCCTGTGTACCGGTTTTCCGGGTTTGGCTCTTGACCACTGACTTTGGGTTGGTCACCCCTGTGTACCGGTTTTTCCGGGATTGACTCTTGACTCCTGACTTCTGACTATGTGGTTTGACTTGGTTTGGTGGTTGGGTTGACTTGGTTTGGAGGTTGGAGTTGGGGTTCCTTCTTGGTCCGTTTTATGAGCTCTTTATGCTAATTCGGTCGATACCTTATGGATCTCGGTTATGGTTCGTTATTGCATTATGCTTTGTTGTTGGCTATTGGCTTTGTTTGACTGAGTCTTGGTTTGTGATTCGTTCAGCTTATTATTGTTGAGTATCGTTTTCAACTACTGAACAGTTCGTTGGTGTTTATATTCTATATGGGTGTGTAAACCTATTTACAAGCTTATGTATATCTATATCTCCTTGCGGGTGTGAATGGTGGTTGCTTAGCATTCTTTTGCTAATGGTTCTTTGTGTGTTTTCCAGGTATGGAGTAGTTATGCGAGAGCGCGCTAGAGCTTTCCTTATGAGGATGTTTAGCCTTAGTTTACCTTGTTTAGACTTTGGTTTTGGCCTGTGTGCCTTGAGATATTATTAGTATACTCTGGATTAGTGGTTTGAGTACTTTCGATGATTGTGGATTATGTTTTGAGAATTTTATCTTGGTTTATATCTATGACAGCTTAGTCCGTTTTATGATTAGCCTGTGCATCTAGGCTGTGTTATACCTAGATGTGGCATGATGCCCCTTAGGTTTTAAATCGCTTCCGCTATGTTTTCGTTTGATGGTTGAGATTGGCAGCTGTTGTGTTAAGCTTTAGCTATCTCAGCCGGTGTGAGGTTGGGGGTGTCACAGCAACCTACCAAAAAGGGTATGAAATCCTTCACAATATCTACAAGGGATGATAAATATGTGCCATACACTTCTATGAATATTCAAACAAAGCAAAACCCCCAAGGTCACGTTTTAGACAAATCAACATCATTATTTCACAATACCAAGCATGCAATCCAAAATTTTGACTCACCTCTCATTGTGCGAAGACCTTCAAGCCGAGCCCCCTAGTGGGAACGATGTACACACCCTAATCAATCTGCCACCCTTACTCCAAAGCCTACGTATAAAAATAAGTGAGGGTAGGGCATGGACCGCTCACCGCCAGTGGCTTGGGCGGTCACTCTTTCTTCTCATTTCCTAGTATAACGCTATCGGGTGACCCAACTTCACATGCAGCCCCGTGCTTTTTCGAAGACAGTGCAATGGGTAACCGAATCCAAGCGAAGCGACTCACCTCCTCTCTATTTTCTCACCTCCTCTCTATTTTCTCATCTCCTAGGATCATTCCGAGTGGACAACCGACTTCACGTAGAGCTCTACGCTTGTTTGAAGATCAGTGCAATGGTTGCCCACATCCTAGCGAAATCGCTTACCTCGGTTCTTATCTCTAAGATTGGTCTTTTGCCTTTTATACTTTTCTGCATGCAATCCCCATGCCTTTTTCATGGGATTAAGGGATTTTTCACTCTATGCTCACCACTAGGCTCACCTTTTGCCCCAAGCCGTACCATAATTTGTTCAATTCTAGGCTTCACACTACTACAGAAACAACATATAACGTCGGACATATAACGTCGGTTTTTTAAAAGTTAAATAAAATTTTGAAAACCATATAACGTCGGTTGTTTATAAACAACCGACATTGTAAATCAAGAATAAAAAAATAAAAAATGATAATAACATACGACGTCGGTTATTTAAACAACCGACGTCGTATGTCTTACGAGAAAATAATTAAAAAATGATAATAATATACGACGTCGGTTATTTAATTAACCAACGCCGTATGTCTTACTAAACAAAAAAATAAAAAATGAAAATAACATACGACGTCGGTTATTTAATAACCGACGTCGTAGGTTTAATTTATGATTTTTTTAAAACACTTTTAATGTCGGTTTTTTATAAAAACCGACATCGTAAATGAATAAATAAAAAATAAATACCATATACGACATCGATTTTTTATAAAAACGACGTCGTATCCTACAACTAATTTTTTAATTTTTATTATTATTAGCGTTGTAATAAGATATTGAATTTTAAAATTCTTATAAAAAATTCTTTTAATAACTATATCTAAAATTCTAAATGAATTTTAAAAAAACATTATAAAACACCTACGACGTCGGTTTTTATAACCGACGTCGTAGGTCTATTATTTAAAAAAACAAAAAAAAAAAGTAAGTAGATATGTCCCTCCGTTTTAAATACTGGATGACCACCTTCTCTTCTTAACTTCTTCACTTCCCTTCTTCACTAACGTAACCCGCCGCCCTACAGCCCCCTTCTACTTTTCTTCTCTCCTCCGTAGCTGTACCTCGCTGTCGCCACCTCCTATCTTCTTCTTCTCCTTACCCATTCACTTCCCTTCGCCACTGCCGTACATTTTGTCTTCTGTGGCTTAGTTTTGAGCAGGGATCCGACGGCAGCAATGAAGGAGATCGAAGAGAGAAGCCTCGAGCAGGGATCCGACGGCAGACAAGCCAGCGATGGCATCGCTTGCTGCGGCAGCAGGGCTTGGTGCATTGGCAGCGGCAGCAGGGGCGGTGGTGGTAGCCTTAGAAGCCATGGCCACGCTCATGGAGGCGGCGGTGACAACAGCGGCGACAACGGTGGCGCAGGCAATCTTCCTCATCTCCATTGTAGTAGGTACGTGATGGCTTCAACGGCAACAACCTTCCTCGATAATCGTTTTTGGTTTTTGGTTTTATTTCTGTGTTTATTTCAACCTTCGCTGATCTCCATTGGATTTTGTTTTTTCTAATTAGCTCAGTTCATAAGATTTATAATATTCCATTGGATTTTGTTTTTTGGTTTTATTTCTTGTTGTTGTGTTGTATTGCTGCCTTCATTTTGGTTCTCTCATGTTTTGGATCTGAATCATTGATATCACGGTCAGTCTCTGATTTTTTTATTTTTTTTTTTAATTCTAAGACTTACAACGTCGGTTCTTTTAAAAGACCGACGTTATATCTCTCTTTTTTTTTAAAAAAAAAGAGATATGGCGTCGGTTTTTATGAAAAACCGACGTTATATCTCCATTTTTTTTTATATTTTAAGAGATACAACGTCAGTTTTTTTAAAAAACCGACGTTGTATATTTTTTTTTTTTAAAAACATACGATGTCGGTTTTAAAAAACCGACGTCGTATCATTTATTTACTACGTCGGCCAGAACAACGTCGAAAAAAAACCGACGTTGTATGTCTAAAAAAACCGACGTTAAAATTGTTTTTTGTAGTAGTGGATCACTTACATTATCTTTCTCAAATTAGGGGTTGCACACTTGTTGGTTGAGTTATTTCGTAGTGAGGTTATGTCGGATATGGAATGTGTTAAAACGAAGAGTCAAGACTCCCCGAGTGTTGATCTCTCAAGGAAGGCAGATTTGGAGTTGAGTTAATGTTGGCATTTAGGAGGTTGAAGGAAAAGAGTAACGTGAATGACTAAGGCTTAAGGTCATTTGTACTAAAGTTGAAGGTTGGAATAGGTAGGTTCAATAAAAGATGAAATGGAGATTGGGGCTCGTGACTAGCATATGTGGTTTAATATCCTAGTGGTTTTGCAAACAAGTGATTTAGATTAGTCTAGGGAGTTCACGGCACTTCACCGAGTCATGTCACACTCGGACTCCCACATCCTCATTCGGTTAGGGCATTTCATCGAACACCTTGTCTACCACTCCTCCTAAGCCTCTTCCTTTTGGACTAAGGGCAGGGATGTGGATGAGTTGGACTCGTGAGAGGCCGCTATCGCGCACCCACTCACTTTCACAGGGTTTGCTACCTAATGTGGCCACCCTTAGGCACAAAGCACATAAAACATCAACCACACAAGCATTTAAATCTAAAAACTAAAGCTCACATTTTTAAAGCAATTTCATCAACAATTCAACCACATACCTAGTTTTGGGGCCACCAATCCCCTATGTACTCTAAGCAAACATAAAAATAAAGAAACAAGAAAAAGCAATAGAAGATTTAACGGCAACAAAAATGAAATCAATATAGATAGTGAAAAGAAGAGTTACCATCCATAGAGAATGGATTCTATTACATATTTGCCCTCAATCTTCTACCCTTCTCCCATGGTTTCTTGCTATCAAATATAAGGAAATAGAGTTTTCCCCAGGAGGGGAGAAAACAAAGAAAACTTCAGATCTAAAGACTACTCTTCGCTAGGGCTCTCCTCCAAATTTCAGGAAAAAGGGTTTAAATAGGCAATACGAAGTCAAAAATCCCGAAATGGCCCCTGTGGCCTGATCACGCCACCTCCACACGTGAATGGGGGCGTGGATAGCTACTAGAATTGATCCACGCCACCCACACACGTGTTAGCTGCGTGGACGGTTCCTGCTCGGTGGCTTCATCGCTTTTCTCTCTGATTTAGCCTCGAATCCTCTTCCGATATGCGGAGTTAACTTCAAAACATTCTCTAAAGTTGAGTTAGAGATTTTTTATCACATATGAGTCTTAATGCATGAAATTGTTATGATTGGGTGACAAAACTTCCCTAATTTATCTTATTTTTTACCCTTAAATTAGACTATTCTTGGTGCTTATCAAAGTTTCCACACTTAAACCTTACTTGTTCTCAAGCAAGCATACTATCTAAACTCTAATCACTTAAGCACCAGGAATAGTATGTACTCTTATCGGTTGATCAATCAGGTGATGTGTGGGTGTTTAGAACACTATCCACCAAGACTACTAAATTTATGCCAACCAAATATAAGAAATATGCTAAGGAAGTAAAAGTCTCAAAAGGTCATTTTTGTAACAAGGAAAATTGCATTCACACCTTTCAAACATGCAAACAATTGGAATTCACATCTTATTTTGTAGGGACCTAATAGCCGATCCCACTAGTGGGAACGATGTGCACACACTAGTCAAATTTCCGACCATACGCCAAAGCCTCTTTACATAAAAATAAGTGAGGGTAGGGTGTAACACCCTGTATTTTCGTTCAAGCCTTGAGACCGGTAATTATTTCTACCGTGTAATTTATTTGATTTAATTGGGCTTCGTTCTTCTAATTGATATATATATATATATATATATATATATATATATATATATATATATATATATATATATATATATAT
>NC_044923.1:10930884-10937243 GCF_003576645.1 Ipomoea triloba | reverse complement strand
ATATATATATATATATATATATATATATATATATATATATATATATATATATATATATATATATATATATGTATGTATGTATGTATGTATGTATATATATATGTATGTATTTCTTATTCCGGAATTAATTATTTATTCTAAAGCCCAATTCTTGATTTAATTCCTATAAGAGATTTTTTTAAATTGGATCCTTATAATTCTTATAAGTAAAAATATTTTGTAATGGCCCAATTTATTTATTTTTGAAGTACCAATTTCATACTTACTAGTATTGTATTGAATAATGCAAGACCCATTCTTTATAAGCGCCCATTATTTATTCTAGTTACCCTATTATAATATATACACTATGTATGTAATTATCTTCCTATCCATATAAAAGAGTTTGTGTTAATTATTCCTACCCTTTTCATTCTCCTACAAAATAACTCTTCCTACCCTATCATTCCTACGAACCCTACAATATACACTATCTTCTATCCTCCATGATTTAAGACAAAGATTGCTCCTTTAGGATTTCTAGGGCTTGGGTAAGTGTTTTTCTTTAGGAATATGCCTTGTATCATCTCATTTTCATGATCTTTTTATAAGTTCTTATAATGTTCTTTTGGGATCTTTCTTTGGGAAAAGATGATCAAGTGGGTGGGAGTGGCTTGTGAAGAGGAAGGTGTTTGCTTGGTTTGAAGTTGTGCTACAAGAGGTAACCATCATGTCTCACTAAAACCTATTTTACACTCTTGATCAATGTATAATACTTGGTGATTTGGAATCCTGTGGAAATTTCTTAGTTTAGCCTTTGTTCTTGATGATCTGTGATCTATTTTGATGGGTTATTGAACTTGTGTTCTTGATCCTTTGCATCTTGATGAGTATGAGCATTTATTGTTACGGATTCCATGTTTATTTGGCTTCTGAGATGTGAAATCTGGGCAATCTGATCATATTTTTGTATTCTGGAAGTGAGTATTTTGTATTATGTTCTAAGTCTGGATTCTGTGCGTTGGAGTTGTCATTGCGGTGTGTTTCAATGGTATAATGTGTCCCGTTGGAATGTTTCGTAAGAACACTAGTGGAAGGGTTTGGCGGAACATGGTGTTCCGTGGGTGTGTTCTGTTAGAACTAGAGGAAGAGTCCGGCGGAGGGGTAGCTCCGTGAGGGCGTTCCGTTAGTGTTGGTGGAATAGGTCGCCGGAACATGGTGTTCCATGAGAATGCTCCGCAAGGTCTATCCTGGTTCTGTTTCCAGTAGCTTGTTTTGCGATCTGTTGGTCTTGTTGATTCATCTCTTATTCTGGAACTTGTTTGGATATTTTGTTGAGTACTTCACCTTGGTTCTTGAATATTTATTCCTGTCTTTTAATTCATTCTCTTGGTCTATTGGTTGGTTGAATCCTTGGTTATATTTTCTTAGTATATGTTGTGTTCATGATCTGAGATGAACACTGTTGGTGGATAATCTTTGGGGATTGAGTCTGAGGTTGGATGTGGAGTTGTGAATCACTGAGTATCTTTTGGATTGTTGAGGGTGAGCTAACTGTGGGCAATATTTGCATTTGTGTAACTAATTGTGAGCTTTTGCCTCTGTGGTAATGGGCATGTAACACCCCGTAATTTCATTCAAGCCTTGAGACCGGTAATTATTTCTACCGGATAATTTAAATTCTTGAGTTAATTCTTATAAGGGATTTCTTTAAATTGGATCCTTATAATTCTTATAAGTAAGAATATTTTGTAATGACCCAATTTATTTATTCTTGAAGGATTAATTTCCTACTAACTAGTAATGTAATAAATAATGTAAGACACATTCTTATAAGGCACCATTATTTAATCTACTTACCCTAATATAAACTATGTATGTAATGTTTTTACCTATCCATATAAAAAGGGCTTGTAATAACCCTTCCTACTCTTTTTCATTCCCTGCAAACATTTCCTTCCTACCATTATCACTACTAAGAACCCTACAATATACATTATCCTATCTTCTTCAAGATCCAAGACCAAGATTGCTCCTTTAGGATTTCTAAGGCTTGGGTAAGTGATTATCTTTAGGAATATGCATTGCATCATCTCTTTTTTATGATCTTTTTTTAAGATTCTTATGGTGTTCTTTTGGGATCTTTCTTTGGGAAAAAGATGATCAAGTGGGTGGGAGTGGCTTGTTAAGGACAAAGAGTTGGCTTGGTTTGAAGTGTGCTACAAGAGGTAACCATCATGTCCACTAAAACCTATTTTACACTCTTGATCTATGAATATTATTTGGTGTATTGGAATCCTGTGGAAATCTTTGCTGCTTAGCCTATTCTTTGTTGGTCTGTGAGTTATTTTGATGGATTTGTGAACTTGTGTTCTTGATCCTTTGCATCTTGATGTTTATGAACATTTGTTGGTATGGATTCCATGTTTATTTGGCTTCTAGGAGATGTAATCTAGACAATCTGATCCTATTTTTGCATTCTGGAATGAATATTGCGTATTCTGACCTGAGTCTGTGAGCTGAGCAGTGGGTTTAGTACCCCAGCGATATAATGTGTCCCGCTGGAGTCTTCCGCAAGAGTATAGCGGTGAAGGGTGGCGGAAGAGAGCCTTCCGCCGGAGGGGTCCGCCTCCTTCTTGCGGAGGAGTGCGGCAGAGCTAGGGGTTCCGTCAGGGAGTTCCGCTAGGTCAATCGGAACTCTGGTTCAGTGAGTTGTTTTGTGATCTGTTGTCTGGTTGTTCCATCTTTGATTCTGGATTTTGTTGGGATATTTTGTTGAGTATTTTACCATGATTCTAGAGTATTTATTCATATCTCTTGGTCCATTATGTGAGTCTATTGGTTGGTTGAATCCTTGATTATATTCTCTGGGAGTTGGTTGTGCTCATAATCTGTGATGAACACTGTTGGTGGATGATCTTTGGGGTTGAGTATGGGGTTGGATGTGGAAATGTGAATCTTTGAGTATCATTTGGGCTGTTGAGGGTGAACTAATTGTGGGCATTATTGCCTCTGTGATTGGGCATTCCTTGCCTCTATGTTTGGGCACCATTTGCCTCTGTGGTTTGGGTATTCATTGCCTCTATGATTGGGCATTCATTGCCTCTGTGATTGGGCATTCCTTGCCTCTGTGATTGGGCATTCCTTGCCTCTGTGATTGGGCATCATTTGCCTCTGTGTTTGGGCTTTTGCCTCGGTGAACTAACTTTGGGTTTGATGGTTGGTATGAGGGATAGTTGTTGGTCCCAAGGGGATGGGGTACAAGTCTAGAGGGGGGGGGGNGCCAGCCACGGGTAGTGCAGCATTTCGAACAATGGCCAGTACGCGCTCAAAGCGAGCCATCTTCTGAGTTTGATCAGCCATAAATTGACGCACTTCGCCAAAGAACTCTTGCGCGGCCTGTTGATCATAATCAGAAGGAGAAGGAGAAGAGGATCGATAGGTACCTTTCGTTGGAGTGGACTTGGGTGCTTCCAGATTTCCACCCTTAACTTGCAACTGCGAGTCCACCTCTCGAAGGAGTCTCTGAGGGGTTGTAGGAACACTGAGTTCAGAGCTCGAAGGTAGCTCCATGTCAGGTGCTTCCCGGTTTCCACCTGAGGGTTGGATTACTTCTTGCTCAGCACCTCTCGAACCTGGACCCTCAGCTTCAGCGACTGAAGGGAGTGGATCAGCCAAGGAGGGATCTTCTGTGTTGGACGCTTCCCTGTTTCCATCCAATGGAAGTTCCTCCTCAGCGTTACCTCTCGAATCAGTGCTGGGAACTTGGTCATCTGCTGGTGGAATTGGAGACGAAGTTTCGATAGGTGCTTCCCTGTTTCCACCTTCGATAGTTGTATCGTCCTCCTCAGCACTTCTCGAACCAGCAGGACTTGGAACATTTTGCTCATGTTGCTCATTGTGCTCCTTCTCAGGTGAGTTATGGATCATTATAATTTCAGGAGCACTCCATCGCTGTCTGTCAACCATCCTGGCAGCAAAGGTTGATGCTGTATCATCTGGTAGCAGGAATGGTGATGGCATTTCCATATCGATGGGAAAGCCTGGAAGTTGGAGCAACGGAACTTCACCCTCTCGAACTGTCTGAGCTTCATCGTTGTCAATCGAGGGTGTGGACGCAGGTGGTGGTAAAAGTAGAACGGTGTTGGGTGCCACTTGAAGTGCTTCAGAGGTCTCGGATTCACCTCTCGAAGCTTCTACCTGTTCGTTCAGAGCAGAGTTACTGACTTGGGACAGTGGGATTGCGACTGTTGCAATATCATCGTGAGCAACCCCAGAGGTCTCTCCTGGACCTCTCGTGAATTCAATATTTTGTCCCAAGGAGATGGCAGTGGCCAGCCTTATTTCTTCTTGAAATCGAGCTTCTGTTTCAGGATCTACTTCAGGCTCGGTTTCAACTTCTGGTGCATCAACTGCTATGCCCTTTCCTTTATCTGTTCGACCAAGATTTGTCCTGGTCACGTTCATCTCATGGGCAAGATCTAGCAGTTCATTGGCTGGAAGTGTGGTGATATTCAACCAATTTAGAGCAAACTCTTCTTCAGCCATCATATCTGCTGCTCTCGAGATCAGTTGATCAATTGGACCTGTTCTCCAGTTGATCCATCGAAGTACTCTGGAGAATTCATCCAAGCTAGATACATTCTTATCAGGTTGATTCAACTGAGAAGTGATTTCAGCGTTCAGCTCATCAGAGGCAGCAGGCAGAATCTCGGTTGCACACTCCACTGCTTGTTCATCCATCTCTCGAACCATCTCTCGTGGTTCTTCTGTATCCCCCTGTACTGGATCACTGATCCCAGTACCTTCAACCTCTCGAACCTCCTCTCGAGGTTCAAACACAGATTCACCAGTATCCTCAGCAAGAATATCATCATGAAGATCATCACACAGACCTCTTGTCAGGGACCTGGTAGGGGGCACTCTCTCAACCTCAGTGGCCAGTGTAGCCTGAGGTTCCCCCTGAGCTTGTGCCCTGTCCTCGAAGGGTACTTGTATTACCGACGGTGTCACCTCTCGAACCTGGGTGACAACAATATTTTTGGCCCTTTTGGCCTTCAAAGCAACCTGACAATCAGTTCAAAGCCCTTCAGGCTTAGGAGAAATTGCACAACAAAGCCGAAACCAACCTTTTTACTGATTGTCAGGTTGATGTTGGAGACTGAGCCCTGCACTTGTTGTCTGAGGAAGTTGAAGATAACGTGTGCCCAGTCCAGTTTGTTGTTGTTCCAAATGGCATGGAGGATTTTGAGAAGGTCTAGACTAACCTCGTCAGTTCCAGACACCTTGCCGAGCACAAACTTCATGATTAGGTCGGCAGCGAGAGCAAACCTCTCCTTTAGGTGGTACTTGCGGAGGGCTGAGGATGCTCTTGGTGGTGCAGTTGCTAGTCGGATTTTCTCCCAGAAGGCTTGCTTGTCCAAGTCGTAATCCGATAGATGCTTGACTGCTTCCTCCGATGACGCGAAATCAAATGCCGCTCTGAGGTCACCTACAGAGGTTGTGATGGGAAATTCATTGAATCGGCTTTCGATTTTCCCTTTCGTGACCTTGGCATTCGCGAACCATTCTGTGAAGTCGAGGGGGTGAATGGTCCGGTAGTCATGCGTCATGTATTTCATCAGTCCTGCTTTCTTAAACTTCTTCAGGACCTTTTCTGCCATTTTTGGATTTGAAGAGTTCGTGATGAAGCCATCTTTGTCAAGGATGCTTCCTGCCTTGACTTGTTTGATTTGCGTGCGAATGTGTTGCAGCTCCTTTTGGTAGGCTTCGGAAGATGAGGTTGATGTTGAAGTTTCGGACGCCATTGATGAAGGTTAGATGTTTTGGAGGGAATGTGTACAGCGTTTAGGATTTGGGGATTTTGGGTAAACGGTTTTTGCTTGAATCCGGGTAAGGAAGAAGAAATTGGCTTTTATATCATGTGGATTCGGGTAGGATATATGGGTAGGGTTGAGAGCTTGACCCGAAAAGGGATCCCGGTTGATTTAAAAGAATTTAAAGGTCAGAAATACCCCTTTCTAACGGTTATGTAGGTAAGATATGGTAAGGGTATTTTGGTAAGATATAATACGGTTTTTGGATAGTGGGATATAAAGAAATGATATTTATATAAGTGTGCTCCCACTCATCAAGATAATGCCTTTAAGAGCGGAAAACCGTCAGTAACCGAAGACCACGTGGCTAACATTAATGCTCAAGGTTAGCCATTCCAACTATATCCGTTGAGCTTATCAGTTTCACCTCTCGAAGGTGAACCGTCTTCCAAATCAGTTTAAGGATCTTCCCCCTGAGTGATTGATCCCTAAACCTCCTTATTCCTCCGTCTTGATCTGGTTAAGGATCTTCCCCCTGAGTGATTGATCCCTAACCCTCCTTAT
>NC_044923.1:10929236-10930866 GCF_003576645.1 Ipomoea triloba | reverse complement strand
TTTCGAGCACACATGATCTCTCGATTTGTCCTTCTTCGAGACTTAAGCGTTAATAGCGTAGACTGACTCTTGTATCTTTCGATTGACCTTTCGATTTACTTATCGAAAACAGAGTGCAAACAGGTGACAAGATAGAGAAGATAGATTCAAACAGCAGATATCACTTAGAACAATTTCATTAGTTCATTTAGTGACTTCCAATTACATTACTTATGAATCTATACAAGTCCTAATTTCCTAGAGACTCTTTTAGCAGCGTTCTTGTCATAGGTTTGAACGGTATGCTTCTCTAGGAACTGCTTAAAGTATAAGGGAGTGACCATCTTCATCGCTAATCCTCCTCAGGTCTTTGGATTAGGGATAGTCAACCCCTCATGTTCTTGTCCACTTTCTTTTGACTGCTGCTGACCTCAGAAAGTCCCATCTGGTCTTCCTCTCCTTTTCCCTTGGTTCTCCATTTGGTTGAGGAAGGCTCTTTTCCAGAATGTGCAGCAGTAGAAGTCCCTCTTGTGCAAGACTCTTTTCCTGACTCCAGTTTCCCATCGTTGTGGATCTCCTTGCATTTGGGGATCCATTCACCTTGGATGGGAATAGGATGCTTGCTTGGATTGTCGGGAAGCTCCGCACTCTTTTCACCCTTCGTTAACTCTGGATAGTTTTCTCCTTGAAAATCTTTGGACTTAACTGCTGGTTTCTTTCCTCTATAGAAGAATGGAACATCATCTTTTCCTTTCTTTTTCTCCATGAGGAGGTTGATGATATGAACCGATAAGAAAAACCCCTCTATTTATAGCCCAAAAGTTACCACTGTTGAGTCACGGGATGCCATTATGAATGACCATTCAATGCTGTGTAACTCCAAGGCTGCCATAAAGTTGATGAAACTGCTCCTCACATGCGAAACAGTTCATGGCACTAAATACAAGAAGATAGGATTTGATTACTCATCCCAATTCTATCATTCCCAATTCTAACCTTAGTTGAGAAAATCTATTTTCACATAGCGCTTTTGTGAAAATATCTGCTAGTTGCTCCTCAGTTGCAACATATTCCAAAATAATGTCCTTTTTCTCAACATGGTCTCGGATAAAGTGGTACTTAATATCAATGTGTTTCGTCCTTGAATGTAATACTGGATTGTAAGTGATAGCTATGGCGCTGGTGTTGTCACACATAATTTTGACCTCTTTGCATTCGACACCATAATCCAGTAACTGTTGCTTCATCCATAAAATCTGAGCACTACAACTTCCAACTGCTACATATTCTGCCTCTGCTGTGCTTGTAGCTATCGAATGCTGTTTCTTGCTAAACCATGAGACAAGTCTTCCACCTAGGAACTGACATGTCCCTGATGTGCTCTTTCGATCAATCTTACATCCGGCAAAGTCCGCATCTGAATACCCCATAAGTTCGAAAGATCCACCTCTCGAATACCAAAGTCCCACACTTTGCGTACCCTTGAGATATCTAAGAATTTTCTTAGATGCATTTAGGTGACTTTCCTTAGGACTTGCCTGAAATCTAGCACATACACCTACTGCAAAGGATATATCTGGTCTACTTGCAGTTAAATAAAGAAGAGATCCGATGATACCTCGATAAGTAGTCTGATCGACCTCTCGACCTT
>NC_044923.1:10898010-10929211 GCF_003576645.1 Ipomoea triloba | reverse complement strand
GGAATCTACCGAATAAATTGGAAGTTTAGAAGGATTTGGCTATGGAACTTTGGAAGAAAAATGGTGGAAGATGATCACACCTCTCTCTCTCTCTTTTTGGCATTTGGGGAAGAAAAGGAAAACAAATTCCTTTTATATTTAATCCCAACTTATGGGATAAGCTTTAGGAAAAAAAATAATAAAATAATAAAATATCTCCACAACATATCAGTTGTGGTCCAAACAGATAAAGTTTCGGTAGAAAATAATCCAGAAAGAATAATTTCCGACACCAAAATTTTATTCCAGTCAAAGCTCCCAAAATGGGCTAGGTTCAGAACACTGCGAAATTTCGCGAAGTACGATCAGAAATAAATTTCGACCCTTATAGCTCATCCAATTTCAACTTAACTAAGCAGGAAGTTCATACTTAGTCATATATGCCTAATCATCCATTTCCAAAGAAATCCGAGCTGAAAATTCGTCCCCCCAAAATTTTACGGTTCGTGACCGGCACATACGATCGCAGCTTAATAACAACTATACTTACTTATAAAAATTCTTTCGAAATATCTGAAGATCATAACTTAGGAATGTCAACGCCTTAGGATAATGTTAATAAAATACGGGGTATTACAGTATCTCTCGAAGTACCTTTCGAGCACACATGATCTCTCGATTTGTCCTTCTTCGAGACTTAAGCGTTAATAGCGTAGACTGACTCTTGTATCTTTCGATTGACCTTTCGATTTACTTATCGAAAACAGAGTGCAAACAGGTGACAAGATAGAGAAGATAGATTCAAACAGCAGATATCACTTAGAACAATTTCATTAGTTCATTTAGTGACTTCCAATTACATTACTTATGAATCTATACAAGTCCTAATTTCCTAGAGACTCTTTTAGCAGCGTTCTTGTCATAGGTTTGAACGGTATGCTTCTCTAGGAACTGCTTAAAGTATAAGGGAGTGACCATCTTCATCGCTAATCCTCCTCAGGTCTTTGGATTAGGGATAGTCAACCCCTCATGTTCTTGTCCACTTTCTTTTGACTGCTGCTGACCTCAGAAAGTCCCATCTGGTCTTCCTCTCCTTTTCCCTTGGTTCTCCATTTGGTTGAGGAAGGCTCTTTTCCAGAATGTGCAGCAGTAGAAGTCCCTCTTGTGCAAGACTCTTTTCCTGACTCCAGTTTCCCATCGTTGTGGATCTCCTTGCATTTGGGGATCCATTCACCTTGGATGGGAATAGGATGCTTGCTTGGATTGTCGGGAAGCTCCGCACTCTTTTCACCCTTCGTTAACTCTGGATAGTTTTCTCCTTGAAAATCTTTGGACTTAACTGCTGGTTTCTTTCCTCTATAGAAGAATGGAACATCATCTTTTCCTTTCTTTTTCTCCATGAGGAGGTTGATGATATGAACCGATAAGAAAAACCCCTCTATTTATAGCCCAAAAGTTACCACTGTTGAGTCACGGGATGCCATTATGAATGACCATTCAATGCTGTGTAACTCCAAGGCTGCCATAAAGTTGATGAAACTGCTCCTCACATGCGAAACAGTTCATGGCACTAAATACAAGAAGATAGGATTTGATTACTCATCCCAATTCTATCATTCCCAATTCTAACCTTAGTTGAGAAAATCTATTTTCACATAGCGCTTTTGTGAAAATATCTGCTAGTTGCTCCTCAGTTGCAACATATTCCAAAATAATGTCCTTTTTCTCAACATGGTCTCGGATAAAGTGGTACTTAATATCAATGTGTTTCGTCCTTGAATGTAATACTGGATTGTAAGTGATAGCTATGGCGCTGGTGTTGTCACACATAATTTTGACCTCTTTGCATTCGACACCATAATCCAGTAACTGTTGCTTCATCCATAAAATCTGAGCACTACAACTTCCAACTGCTACATATTCTGCCTCTGCTGTGCTTGTAGCTATCGAATGCTGTTTCTTGCTAAACCATGAGACAAGTCTTCCACCTAGGAACTGACATGTCCCTGATGTGCTCTTTCGATCAATCTTACATCCGGCAAAGTCCGCATCTGAATACCCCATAAGTTCGAAAGATCCACCTCTCGAATACCAAAGTCCCACACTTTGCGTACCCTTGAGATATCTAAGAATTTTCTTAGATGCATTTAGGTGACTTTCCTTAGGACTTGCCTGAAATCTAGCACATACACCTACTGCAAAGGATATATCTGGTCTACTTGCAGTTAAATAAAGAAGAGATCCGATGATACCTCGATAAGTAGTCTGATCGACCTCTCGACCTTCACTATCGATATCGATACGTAGAGAGGTTCCCATGGGTACTTTGACTGAGGATTTCCCTTCTATGTTGTATTTCCTGAGCAGATCCTTGGTGTATTTCTCCTGATTGATGAAGATACCTTCCTTAAGCTGTCTTACTTGTAGACCAAGGAAGTAGTTGAGTTCTCCCATCATGCTCATCTCGAACTTCCCTTTCATCAATCTGGAGAACTTCTCGCACAAGTCTGGATTGGTGCTTCCAAAGATGATGTCGTCCACATAGATTTGCACCAACAAGATGTGATCCCCATCCTTAATTCTAAACAATGTTTTGTCCACTAGGCCTTTGGTGAACCCACACTGAAGTAGAAAAGAGGATAAGGTATCGTACCAAGCTCTCGGAGCTTGTTTTAAGNTTAAGCATATCTCTTTCAGCGGTTAGCTTGCTATTTTCTTCCCTGATTTTGGCATGAGTGCTGTTAGCGATTTTGAGGTTCCTTCTGATCAGTTCCATAGTCTCGAAGGGACCCTCATCGCTTCTAAACGAAGAACATTGAGAAGTAGAAATGGAGCAGCGAGATGTAGAAGGGGAGGTTACCTCATTATTGATGGCCATCAAGCACTGATCCTCCTCTTCTGTAGTATATAAGCAGATGAGCCCCCTCTCATCCTCTGAGCTGCTGCTGCTATCGCTGGAGCTCGATGTCTCGAACTCCTCGATTGCCTTCTCGAGTTCCTCAGCAACAAGCGCCTTCCTGCGCGGGTGTGTCTTTGTTTCTCCCTTGAGGCCACTTTTGGCTGGCCTCTCTCTGGATTCCTCTTTTCTTCTGGAATCTTTGCCTTGATGCTTGCTTACCGGTGGGTAAGGGCATTCAGCCTTGAAGTGCCCTGGTCTCCTGCAGTTGTAGCATAGACCTTGATCTTCTTCCTCCATTCTTCTGGATGTATATCTTTCATCTTTCCTTCTTGAGGAGGAAGGTGATCTTGTATTGCTTTCCGGTGTCTTCTTCATGAACTTCCTGAATTTTCTCATGAAGAAAGCAAACTGCTCGTCAGATAGAAAATCAGTGGGATTAGGATCTGACCTTGAGGAGGTGGTTGGTTGGTCCGCAACCAGTGCCACATTCCGTCTGTCCACCACGTCCTCATCTCTCGGAAACATCTCAAATTCGAAGGCTTTGAGATCTCTGAACAGTTGGTCGGTTGTGGTGTTCTTCAAATCCCTGTGATCACGCATCGTGATCACCTTCATTTCCCACTCCTTGGTAAGGCCTCGTAAGCCCTTCAGATTTAGCTCCTTTTGTGGAATCTCCTTCTCGAGATCACTGATCTCTATTGATAGCTTCATGAAGCGAGATTCCATGTTGTCGATGCTCTCCCCTGGCTTCATCTTGAAGTCCTCGAACTTCTTCATTGCCACGGTGAGCTTGTTCTCCTTTTCCTGTTCGTCACCTTCACCAATTAACATCAAAGTATCCCATACCTCCTTCGCCGTTTTGCACTTTCTTACTTTTGGGAAGATGGTTTCATCTATAGCTCTGAAGAGAATGTCCTAGGCAATGTTGTCCAAGTTGTTTCTCTTCCTATCATCACTTGTCCATTCTTCCCTTGGTTTTGGGATGTACTTTGGTGTCTCCCTGGTTTGCTCAGCAGCCGTGTTCACCATCATGATCTTGACTGGTCCAGACGTTATAACTTCGGCCATCTCATCATGGAGAGCTGATAGATACGCAAGCATGCGTGTTTTCCAGTCATCGAACCTGCTAAGATCAAAAAGAAGATGTCTCGACAACATGCTGTCCATTTTAAAAATATCTCGTGCTTTTAAAACTTTTTCAAAAGATTTTTCAAAGAAGGATCTCTTGGCAATATAAACACAGGTTTATATCGATCAGAGAACTTGCTCTGATACCAATTGTTGGTCCCAAGGGGATGGGGTACAAGTCTAGAGGGAGGGGGGTGAATAGACTTGTATAAGATTTTGCAAATCTTTTTCGACCTCTCGTGTGTATTGAGCTTAGGATGTTTAGGTTCGATACCTCACGAGGTGAAGACAAAGTTTTATGCGCAGCGGAAATATTATCCCCTTTTAATTAGCACGAGTTTGGGTTAGTTCGAGAGGTGTGTTTATATGCAGTGCAATCGAGAGGTTAGCGAGAGATAAAAGCAGAAAGTAAATGCAAGAGAGATTTTTAAGTGGTTCGGCCAACCCGCCTACGTCCACTCTTCTTCCAGAAACTCCCTGGAAGGATTGCACTAAAAACTACCCTTTTTAGTACAATATCGAGCGCGTGAGCTTTGATCACGAAGCCCGCCTCAAGCCTCAGGTTTTTCGCCCCGCTTCTTGTTACTCCACCTATCGAGCACTTGACCTTTGATCACCAAGCCCGCGTCAAGCCTCAGGATCTTCACAAGACAGCTCCCAGGTTACTCCGCCTCTCCAAGGTCTTTCTCCCCGCTTCCAGTTACTCCACCTCTCGAGCACTTGACCTTTGATCACCAAGCCCGCGTCAAGCCTCAGGTTTCTTTCACTCGGACAGCTGCCAGGTTACTCCACCTCTCTTGCTTAATCCAAAGCAAGGTGTTTTTGGTTGTCACAGTTGAATGTAACAAAATTCCAATCTGACCAAAAGCTATCGTTGAATCAACTTCGATGTAGAGCAGCTTTGGTCACCTTCTAGATATATTGCAGTTTAAGCTATGTAACTCTCTTAAACACTAAGATGTGTTTTTCTCGCTGTATTGAATATCAGGATGATATTCCAAGTTGAATGCTTGCACTTGAACGTTTGAAATAGACACCTCTTTTTAGTTCTGAATGAACCAACCCACTTCTTTTTTTTTTGTGTGTCTTCACGTCCCTTTTTATATGAGAGTTGAGGAATAATTCCGTTGGAGGGAAAATTATTCCGTTTGAAATTTGTCTCCCATGATGTGTATGGGACTTGCATCTTTTCAGCATTCTTCATGGAGAGGTGATCTTGTAACTTGAACCTCTTGTCTTGTAGTGAATATTCTATAGTTCACTTTCTTGAGTCCATGCTCCACTTTCGTCTTTTGGTAAAAGTTACTCTTTTTGTATTCCCATTATTCCTTGTTTGTAGGGAATCAGACCACTTCAGTATTGGTGCACCTTTTGACCGTTTGTGGTGGAAATCTGACGTGTCATCCATTTCCGCCCACTTTGAAATCTTCACGTTCGGCACCTCTTTGTTATTCTATCTCCATGATATACTTCTTCTCCAAACTTTAAGTATGTTTCTTGACCGTCAATCAGCTTTGTTGGAGAATTGTTAGTGTATAGAGACCAAGGTTGATATCTTGATTGCTTGATGTCTCGAACTCAAATATCGAGAGGTCTATCTCTCGAACTCTGTTTATGTCTCGAACTGGATAGCTGTATCGAGAGGTCCTACCTCTCGAACTCAGCTTATGTCACGAACTGGATAGCTGCATCGAGAGGTCCTATCTCTCGAACTCTGCTTATGTCTCGAGACTTGGTTGATGTCTCGCAGACCCTTATTCCTCCAGTGTTGTCCCATGCTTTCTTCTGATCTGTCTATATGATTACAACACGAGACTTCTAAGATGTTCAAACAGGTTTACCTTAAGCTTAAATATTTTCCGAGTTGAGCTCAAGTTACCCGATTGTATTTTCGCTCTTGGTTTACTTGTCGAACTTACAGCGTTTTGCCTATGTATCGAGACTTGGGGATTTCTACTTAACAGTTGGTATCATCAAAACCTATTACATGATGTTCCTAACACATTCTTCGTAGCTTTCCTATACTTTCCATTTCTGGTGTATAGGGACGGTTTATGAATAGCTACTATGGTCTTTTCTGTTGGTCCTTTATGACCCCTATTCGGTTTGGGTTGAGATCCTCCATTTCTTGAAGTTCCCGAACCGTTGGTCTGCTTATCTTTCGAGAGATTGTTCTGACGAAACCCGAGACCGGTTCTGTCATTTGCTGGTCTGTGATCATCCACCATTTTCTCCATAGCTTTGGAGGAATTAGTGTATGATGCTATGACCTTTCGAAGATTAAGCTCTCTAATCTTTCGAGTTTTGCACTCTTCAGTCAGTAGGATTACTTTAGCTTCTAACTCACTTACTTTGAGAGTTAGCTCTGAATTCTCTTTCGAGACATTCTTAAGCATATCTCTTTCAGCGGTTAGCTTGCTATTTTCTTCCCTGATTTTGGCATGAGTGCTGTTAGCGATTTTGAGGTTCCTTCTGATCAGTTCCATAGTCTTGAAGGGATCCTCATCGCTTCTAAACGAAGAACATTTAGAAGTAGAAATGGAGCAGCGAGATGTAGAAGGGGAGGTTACCTCATTATTGATGGCCA
Source organism: Ipomoea triloba (assembly GCF_003576645.1). Lineage (NCBI taxonomy): Eukaryota > Viridiplantae > Streptophyta > Magnoliopsida > Solanales > Convolvulaceae > Ipomoea > Ipomoea triloba. The sequence goes on along the minus strand of NC_044923.1, from coordinate 10,922,618 downwards.
TCAAGCACTGATCCTCCTCTTCTGTAGTATATAAGCAGATGAGCCCCCTCTCATCCTCTGAGCTGCTGCTGCTATCGCTGGAGCTCGATGTCTCGAACTCCTCGATTGCCTTCTCGAGTTCCTCAGCAACAAGCGCCTTCCTGCGCAGGTGTGTCTTTGTTTCTCCCTTGAAGCCACTTTTGGCTGGCCTCTCTCTGGATTCCTCTTTTCTTCTGGAATCCTTGCCTTCCTGCTTGCTTACCGGTGGGTAAGGGCATTCAGCCTTGAAGTGCCCTGGTCTCCTGCAGTTGTAGCATAGACCTTGATCTTCTTCCTCCATTCTTCTGGATGTATATCTTTCATCTTTCCTTCTTGAGGAGGAAGGTGAGCTTGAATTGCTTTCCGGTGTCTTCTTCATGAACTTCCTGAATTTTCTCATGAAGAAAGCAAACTGCTCGTCAGATAGAAAATCAGTGGGATTAGGATCTGACCTTGAGGAGGTGGTTGGTTGGTCCGCAACCAGTGCCACATTCCGTCTGTCCACCACGTCCTCATCTCTCGGAAACATCTCAAATTCGAAGACTTTGAGATCTCTGAACAGTTGGTCGGTTGTGGTGTTCTTCAAATCCCTGTGATCACGCATTGTGATCACCTTCATTTCCCACTCCTTGGTAAGGCCTCGTAAGACCTTCAGATTTAGCTCCTTTTGTGGAATCTCCTTCTCGAGATCACTGATCTCTATTGATAGCTTCATGAAGCGAGATTCCATGCTGTCGATGCTCTCCCCTGACTTCATCTTGAAGTCCTCGAACTTCTTCATTGCCACGGTGAGCTTCATCTTGAAGTCCTCGAACTTCTTCATTGCCACGGTGAGCTTCATCTTGAAGTCCTCGAACTTCTTCATTGCCACGGTGAGCTTGTTCTTGAAGTCCTCGAACTTCTTCATTGCCACGGTGAGCTTGTTCTCCTTTTCCTGTTCGTCACCTTCACCAATTAAGAGCTTGTTCTCCTTTTCCTGTTCGTCACCTTCACCAATTAACATCAAAGTATCCCATACCTGTTCGTCACCTTCACCAATTAACATCAAAGTATCCCATACCTCCTTCGCCGTTTTGCACTTTCTTACTTTTGGGAAGATGGTTTCATCTATAGCTGTGAAGAGAATGTCCTTGGCAATGTTGTCCAGGTTGTTTCTCTTCCTATCATCACTTGTCCATTCTTCCCTAGGTTTGGGGACATACTTTGGTGTATCCCTGGTTTGCTCAGCAGCCGTGTTCACCATCATGATCTTGACTGGTCCAGACGTTATAACTTCGGCCATCTCATCATGGAGAGCTGATAGATACGCAAGCATGCGTGTTTTCCAGTCATCGAACCTGCTAAGATCAAATAGAAGATGTCTCGACAACATGCTGTCCATTTTTAAAAATATCTCGTGCTTTAAAAACTTTTTCAAAAGATTTTTCAAAGAAGGATCTCTAGGCAATATAAACACAGGTTTATATCGATCAGATAACTTGCTCTGATACCAATTGTTGGTCCCAAGGGGATGGGGTACAAGTCTAGAGGGGGGGGGGGGGAATAGACTTGTATAAGATTTTGCAAATCTTTTCGACCTCTCGTGTGTATTGAGCTTAGGATGTTTAGGTTCGATACCTCACGAGGTGAAGACAAAGTTTTATGCGCAGCGGAAATATTATCCCCTTTTAATTAGCACGAGTTTGGGTTAGTTCGAGAGGTGTGTTTATATGAAGTGTAATCGAGAGGTTAGCGAGAGATAAAAGCAGAAAGTAAATGCAAGAGAGATTTTTAAGTGGTTCGGCCAACCCGCCTACGTCCACTCTTCTTCCAGAAACTCCCTGGAAGGATTGCACTAAAAACTACCCTTTTTAGTACAATATCGAGCGCTTGAGCTTTGATCACGAAGCCCGCCTCAAGCCTCAGGTTTCTTTCACTCGGACAGCTGCCAGGTTACTCCACCTCTCTTGCTTAATCCAAAGCAAGGTGTTTTTGGTTGTCACAGTTGAATGTAACAAAATTCCAATCTGACCAAAAGCTATCGTTGAATCAACTTCGATGTAGAGCAGCTTTGGTCACCTTCTAGATATATTGCAGTTTAAGCTATGTAACTCTCTTAAACACTAAGATGTGTTTTTCTCGCTGTATTGAATATCAGGATGATATTCCAAGTTGAATGCTTGCACTTGAACATTTGAAATAGACACCTCTTTTTAGTTCTGAATGAACCAACCCTTTTTTTTTTTGTGTGTCTTCACGTCCCTTTTTATATGAGAGTTGAGGAATAATTCCGTTGGAGGGAAAATTATTCCGTTTGAAATTTGTCTCCCATGATGTGTATGGGACTTGCATCTTTTCAGCATTCTTCATGGAGAGGTGATCTTGTAACTTGAACCTCTTGTCTTGTAGTGAATATTCTATAGTTCACTTTCTTGAGTCCATGCTCCACTTTCGTCTTTTGGTAAAAGTTACTCTTTTTGTATTCCCATTATTCCTTGTTTGTAGGGAATCAGACCACTTCTGTATTGGTGCACCTTTTGACCGTTTGTGGTGGAAATCTGACGTGTCATCCATTTCCGCCCACTTTGAAATCTTCACGTTCGGCACCTCTTTGTTATTCTATCTCCATGATATACTTCTTCTCCAAACTTTAAGTATGTTTCCTGACCGTCAATCAGCTTTGTTGGAGAATTGTTAGTGTATAGAGACCAAGGTTGATATCTTGATTGCTTGATGTCTCGAACTCTAATATAGAGAGGTCTATCTCTCGAACTCTGTTTATGTCTCGAACTGGATAGCTGTATCGAGAGGTCCTACCTCTCGAACTCTGCTTATGTCTCGAGACTTAGTTGATGTCTCGCAGACCCTTATTCCTCCAGTGTTGTCCCATGCTTTCTTCTGATCTGTCTATATGATTACAACACGAGACTTCTAAGATGTTCAAACAGGTTTACCTTAAGCTTAAATATTTTCCGAGTTAAGCTCAAAGTTACCCGGTTGTATTTTCGCTCTTGGTTTACTTGTCGAACTTACAGCGTTTTGCCTATGTATCGAGACTTGGGGATTTCTACTTAACAGTTGGTATCATCAAAACCTATTACATGATGTTCCTAACAATAGTATCTTGGTTGGAGGGTAAGGTTTGGTGCTTATCCTTGGTTTGAGGTCTATTTGGTTCCTTCTTGATTCTTGATTTGAATTGTATCTCGTTTGTTATCCGTTATTCCTTGATATATTGCGGTTTGGTTGTTTCTTGTGAGTATTTGGTCGAGATTATGATTCAGTTGATATTCCGTTATAGACTTGTTGTCTTGTGAAATTCTGTTATAGACTTGTTGTCTTGTGAAATTCCGTTGGATATTGGTACTATTTGGAAAGTCTTTGGTTTATTGCATATTGAGTGTGTTGTTGTTGAGTATCCGTTTTAACTAAAGAACAGTTCGTTGGTGTGTATATTCTATATGGGTGTGTAATCCTATTTACAAGCTTACTATATATGTATGTTTCTCACGGGTGTGAGTGGTGGTTGCTTAGCAGTCTTTTGCTAATGGTTTCCTACATGTTTTCTAGGTATGGAGTAAGTCTAAGCGAGAGCATGTTAGAGGTTATCGTATGAGGCCTGCTTAGACTAGTTTATGTTTCTTAGACATGGTTTTTGGGCCTGTGTGCCAATGTTGACTATATACCTTGACTAGACTCGTTGTTATGACATCTTGAGGATCTATGGTTTATGCAGTTCAGTTTTTGGATAGCTTGTGCATCTAGGATGTGTTCTTCTTACCTAGATGTGGCATGATACCCCTAAGTTATAAATCGCTTCCGCTTTGTTGTGTTTGATAGTTGAGATAGGCAGCTTTTATGTTTAAAGTTTAGCTATCTCAGCTTGTGAAAAGTTGGGGTGTCACAGGGCATCATTTGCCTCTGTGGTTGGGCTTTTGCCTCTGTGATAATGGGCATAATTTGCCTCTGTGGTTGGGCTTTCGCCTCTGTGGTAATGGGCATCATTTGCCTCTGTGGTTGGGCTTAATGCCTCTATGGAACTAACTGTGGGCATCATTTGCCTCTGTGGTTGGGCTTTATGCCACTGTGTACTAACTTTGGTTTGGTGGTTGGTATGAGGGATGGTATTGTGGTTGGAGGGTAAGGTTTGGTGCTTATCTTTGGTATGATGTTTGTTTGGTTCCTTATGGTTCATTATATGAGTTGTATCTCAGTCGTTATCCGTTATTCCTTGATATATTGCGGTTTGGTGATTTCTTTGTGAGTAATATATTGAGGTTATGATTCAGTTGGTATTCCGTTATAGACTTGTTGCCTTGTACATTCATATTGGATATTGGTTTTACTTGGAGAGCCCTTGGTTTGTGGCTTATTCAGCTTGTTGTTGTTGAGTCTCCGTTTTAACTAAAGAACAGTTCGTTGGTGTGTATATTCTATACGGGTCTGTAAACCTATTTTCAAGCTTACTATATTATGTATGTTCTCACGAGTGTGAGTGGTGGTTTCTTAGCATTCCTTTGCTAATGGTTTTCTAAATGTTTTCCAGGTATGGAGTAGTCTAAGCCGAGAGCGCGCTAGAGCTATGTTATGCTTGCTTAGACTAGATGATGTTCTAGACTCTTTTCGGGCCTGTGTGCCTTTGTTTCGGATTATGTACCTTGACTAGTTTTGTTACTGTTATGGTTTGAGGATTTATGTTTTGTTTTGGATAGCCTGTGTATCTAGGCTGTGTTTTACCTAGATGTGACATGACACCCGATATGTTTTAAATCGCTTCCGCTATAGTATGAGTAGTTGTTGAGATATGTAGCTTTTATGTTTAAAGTTTTAGCTATCTCAGCTTGTGAAAAGTTGGGGTGTCATAGTTGGTATCAGAGCCTGTGTTGAGGTCTAAGTAGAGATCCTAGGGTTTGAATTCTTGAGACTCTAGGACTTGATCAGTAGAAGTTAAGGTGATTAAGAATCCTAGGATGTGTGAATTCTAGGACTCGCGGTGAGGACGCGTTTTAATTGCTTGAATTATTTGTGCTTTGTTAACCTTGTTGTTTGTAGCTGTTGTACCTTGCGGTTGCGCGTCTTCCCAGTAATTTCTTAATCGTTATTAAATAAGTTGTTTCGTTTTAGATTCGTTAAAGAGCCTAGTTTAGACTAAGAACAAGAAGTTAGTTGTCTGTTGATGCGAAACGATGGGTAGCATCGTGTGCGTCAAGACTATCCGAAGATCGAGCGGCTCGTTGAAGAAGACTAACCTACTCGCAACTCGAAGTCATCGGTAGCAGTCTACGTTCCCCGGGATTGGCATCTTTGCGTGTGTAGCATCGTCTGTAGGATCATCGTTAACCTCAAGACTCGAAGAATAAATTTCGTGCAGCTAAAGTTCGACACAAGACGAAGAAAGCGATAGGACCTTGAAGACTGAAGACTCGAAGACCCTCGGCCACGAGGGAACGGCAAGAGCAGACGTTGACGCGCTAATAAAGAGTCAAACCTCACTAAGGAGGAGCTTTCGGATCAACGATGAAGAATCTCGTGCGAGCTAGGCTTGACAATAATGAAGCTTAAAGAATTATAATTCGAGGTCGTGAATCGCAAACCTTAAGATAGTCCCACTTACCTCTGAAGCAAAGTTGAACCTTTAAGTGACCTTGCGCTCAGCTTAGAAGTTTAAGTAGCGTTTAAGTGATAAGTCCGAGAATTCGATCTCGTGTTACGAAACCAAGAGGACCATGTAACGCGTGTGCAAGACCAATATTCGCATCAAGGCTCGAACTCACGCCAAGGGGTAAGTGGCAAAGTGACCGGACCATCCAACGACGCTTAATCGTTAGTCCTAAGTTGCAAGATTCAATTTTTATTTTGATCCTGGTGAGCGTAGCGGTGCGGACGAAGGGAGCGAAGCAGGTCACTCCGCGGTAATCCGCGTGATCGCGCGGAAGAGGGTAGCGGTCCAAGCCTTACCGCTAGTGTGTTCCGCATGGGACATCCGGATGGGCGTGCGGAGTAGGAGGGCGGTGAGTGGTGTTCCGTGGGGGTGTACCGCAAGGCCAAGGGCAAATGCGTATTTTTTCCCCTTTTTTTCCTCGGATTAAAACCCTATCTTTTGCACTATCGGCCTAGTTTCCTCCGTTTTTCTCCCCCGTAGCAGTGAGCAGCAAGTCCAGCGTTCTCTGTGAGTTCCCTCCGTTGACGAAGCAGCCAAGTCGCGATCGTCCATAGCCAAAAATCACTCCAGTACATTATTTCTCTGCTTCTCGTCCATTCTCATCGTACCAAGTAGTCGATCGGGTTGCAACTCCAGAATGCCGAGGAAAAATCCATCTGTGAAGGTGAAGGTCGGGGAAATGTTCAATACTCCATACTCTTGACCCGTTACATTTCTCGCCTGAGCTTGTGGATATGTTGAATTTTCAAGGATTATTGGAGCAATTTTTTGCGGATTGAGAACGTAGTCTACCCCAATTTGGTCCATGAATTTTATCATAACATGAGGGTTAAGGGGGTTAACCAGGTACCCGTTCTCACTACAATTGTGAAGGGTGTTAGAATTTCCTTTGACCCTCCTAAGCTTGCTAGACTACTGAAGTTGCCATTAAGGGGTGTGAGTTTATATGACTGTCACTATTGGATTGAGACTCCGGAGGTGGGTTTCCAGAATTATTTGCAGTATATATTGAGGCGAGAGGAGGGCATCACATTGGATGCCAGGCCCATTAAGCATGATTTGACGGGAGAGCAGAGGATCTTGACTTTGCTTGTAGGGGAAAGTTTGTTGCCGAATAAGAACAACGGTAAGGAGGTGGCTGGGTTAGAGTGCACTTTTGCGTACTTTTTGAAGCATCGGGTTAAGTTTGACTTGCCAAGCTTGATGATTTCTCACATGGAGTTCTGCAAGACGGCCAAGCGTCGCAACCGACCTTATGGGATGATTTTGAGTTGGATCTTTCAGAAGAAGATGGTGAATGTGACAGGGGAGCTCGCTAGGCAGCTAGTTCATAGTGTTTTCAATGCGCCGAGTCTACAGTACTGTGGCTTATTCCAGGTGGGAGGGAATGAGTATGTCACAGCCCACGAGTTGAGCAGGATGCCAGCGGATGAGAGTAGAGAGCTCATAGATCGCTTCCACATTCCCCACAAGAGGTTGAGAGGTTTGATCGCACCCTAGAAGGCCGAGCAGGCGGGCGACGACGAGGAGGACGACGATTCTGAGGAGGCGTATGAGGGCGAGGAATCAGAGGACGAGTTTGATCGGGAGCACCGAAGGAAGGAGCAACACGACCCCATGGTTTCTGCGCAGCCGGTTGATCCTGTACTTCTCTAACTACAAGAGATCCATCGGATGGTGGAGGCTAGGTTCACATCGCTGTATCTGAGGGTGGAGCGTGGTTTTCAGCTCTTGGGTTTCACCGAGGCTAAGCTAGGCATCGAGGTTTCACCTAAGTACCTATATTCCGATCCTTTCCAGGCTCCAGGCAGTTCGTCATTAGGAGGTCATCCAGGTTAGCTAGTATTTAGGGCATGTGTTAGATCCTTGTTATAAATCCTTTGTTTGACATAGGTAAGAAGTTAGCTTAGTTTTTGCATGATGTGCAGGGGTTGGGTAAGTTAGAAGTTTAGATATTAGGAATATAGTATGTTCTTAAGTTTAAGTTTTGTTGAGCAATCCTTTCGTTAACCTTCGATCGATCCTTTATTTCTTTAAACCGTTCCGTTCTAGTTCCCGTGAGCTTTGAGCTTCGGGGACGAAGCTCCTTTCAAGGGGGGTAGAGTGTAACACCCCCCCCCCCCCCCNCCCCCCCCCCCCCCCCGTATTTTCGTTCAAGCCTTGAGACTGGTAATTATTTCTACCGTGTAATTTATTTGATTTAATTGGGCTTCGTTCTTCTAATTGATATATATATATGTATTTCTTATTCCGGAATTAATTATTTATTCAAAGGCCTAATTCTTGATTTAATTCCTATAAGAGATTTCATTAAATTGGATCCTTATAATTCTTATAAGTAAAAATATTTTGTAATGGCCCAATTTATTTATTTTTGAAGGACCAATTTCATACTTACTAGTATTGTATTGAATAATGCAAGACCCATTCTTTATAAGGGCCCATTATTTATTCTAGTTACCCTAATATAATATATACACTATGTATGTAATGATCTTCCTATCCATATAAAAGAGTTTGTGTTAATTATTCCTACCCTTTTCATTCTCCTACAAAATAACTCTTCCTACCCAATCATTCCTAAGAACCCTACAATATACACTATCTTCTATCTTTCAAGATTCAAGACAAAGATTGCTCCTTTAGGATTTCTAGGGCTTGGGTAAGTGTTTTTCTTTAGGAATATGCCTTGTATCATCTCATTTTCATGATCTTTTTATAAGTTCTTATGGCGTTCTTTTGGGATCTTTCTTTGGGAAAAGATGATCAAGTGGGTGGGAGTGGCTTGTGAAGAGGAAGGTGTTTGCTTGGTTTGAAGTTGTGCTACAAGAGGTAACCATCATGTCTCACTAAAACCTATTTTACACTCTTGATCAATGTATAGTACTTGGTGATTTGGAATCCTGTGGAAATTTCTTAGTTTAGCCTTTGTTCTTGATGATCTGTGATCTATTTTGATGGGTTATTGAACTTGTGTTCTTGATCATTTGCATCTTGATGAGTATGAGCATTTATTGTTATGGATTCCATGTTTATTTGGCTTCTGAGATGTGAAATCTGGACAATCTGATCATATTTTTGTATTTTGGAAGTGAGTATTTTGTATTCTGTTCTAAGTCTGGATTCTGTGCGTTGGAGTTGTCCTTGCGGTGCGTTTCAATGGTATAATGTGTCCCGTTGGAATATTCCGTAAGAACACTAGTGGAAGGGTTTGGCGGAACATGGTGTTCCGTGGGTGTGTTCCGTTAGAACTAGAGGAAGAGTCCGGCGGAAGGGGTAGCTCCGAGAGGGCGTTCCGTTAGTGTTGGTGGAATAGGTCGCCGGAACATGGTATTCCAAGAGAATGCTCCACAAGGTCTATCCTGGTTCTGTTTCTAGTAGCTTGTTTTGCGATCTGTTGGTCTTGTTGATTCATCTATGATTCTGGAACTTGTCTGGATATTTTGTTGAGTATTTCACCTTGGTTTTTGAGTATTTATTCACGTCTTTTGATTCATTCTCTTGGTCTATTGGTTGGTTGAATCCTTGGTTATATTTTCTGAGTATATGTTGTGTTCATGATCTGAGATGAACACTGTTGGTGGATAATCTTTGGGGATTGAGTCTGAGGTTGGATGTGGAGTTGTGAATCTCTGAGTATCTTTTGGATTGTTGAGGGTGAGCTAACTGCGGGCAATATTTGCCTCTGTGTAACTAATTGTGGGTTTTTGCCTCTGTGGTAATGGGCATCATTTGCCTCTGTGGTTGGGCTTTTGCCTCCGTGGTAATGGGCATTATTTTCCTCTGTGGTTGGGCTTTTGCCTTTATGGTAATGGGCATCATTTGCCTCTGTGGTAATGGGCATCATTTGCCTCTGTGGTTGGGCTTATTGCCTCTGTGGAACTAACTGTGGGCATCATTTACCTCTGTGGTTCGGCTTTATGCCTTTGTGTACTAACTTTGGTTTGGTGGTTGGTATGAGAGATGGTATTGTGGTTGGAGGGTATGGTTTGGTGCTTATCTTTGGTATGATGTTTGTTTGGTTCCTTATGGTTCTTTAGTTGATTTGTATCTCAGTTGTTATCCGTTATTCCTTGATATATTGCGGTTTGGTGGTTTCTTTGTGAATAATCTGTTGAGGTTATGATTCAGTTGATATTCCGTTATAGACTTGTTGCCTTCTACATTCATATTGAATATTGGTTTTACTTGGAGAGTCCTTGGTTTATGGCTTATTCAGCTTGTTGTTGTTGAGTGTCCGTTTTAACTAAGTAACAGTTCGTTGGTTTGTATATTCTATACGGGTTTGTAAACCTATTTACAAGCTTATTATATTATGTATGTTCTCACGAGTGTGAGTGGTGGTTGCTTAGCATTCTTATGCTAATGGTTTTCAACACGTTTTCCAGGTATGGAGTAGTCTAAGTCGGGAGCGCGCTAGAGCTATGTTATGCTTGCTTAGACTAGATGATGTTTTAGACTCCTTTCGAGCCTGTGTGCCTTTATTTTGGATCATGTATCTTGACTAGTTTTGTTACTGTTATGTTTTGAGGATTTTATGTTTTGTTTTTGGATAACCTGTGCATCTAGGTTGTGTTTTACCTAGATGTGGCATGACACCCGATAAGTTTTAAATCGCTTCCGCTATAGTATGAGTAGCTGTTGAGATATGCAGCTTTTATGTTTAAAATTTTAGCTATCTCAACTTGTGAAAAGTTGGGATGTCACACAACCCTTGCTCAGGGAGGGTGTTGTAAGGCGAGTGGGTGATGGGACATATACCAAAATATGGGGTTGGCCCTTGTTAGCTAATGCTACGAATCCTACTCTTCAAACTCCTGTATGTTGTGGAAGAATTGTAAGATGCGAGAGTGAGTGGTCTGCTTACTGATTCGGACACTTGGGATATGGAGGTTCTTAATGATTTATTTCTAGCAAGTGTTATCAATCGGATTCTGTCAACTCCTGTTTCTCTCCAGCTTAAGGATATATGGCGATAGAAAGGTGATATAAGGGGTGTGTATACTGTACGTCAGGATACCGTTTGTTGACTGCTTCTCATACGCATGTTGATCCTCAGATTTCGTTTGTTGAATTGCGGAAGTTATGGAAGCTTCAATTCCGGTCGCTCCCAAGGTGAAGAACTTCTTATCGCGTTGTATGCAGAATGTTCTTCCTGTTCGTGAAACGCTAAAAATACGATGTGTTTGGGCAGGTGGTAGTTGTACTGTCCTTTTTTGCGACGGACTTGGAAACGATGAAACACATTTTCTGTACATGTCCGTGCAATGTACTGAAGAAGAAGTACAGAAATAGGGTAGAGAAATAGCATAAATTAGGGCTGAGAATGAGAGAAGAGAGGTTTCAGAATGGGAATTCTTATTATCTCGCATAAAAACAAAATGACAAACTAGCAGTATTTTAAATACAAAAGTGAGAAAAACGAAGGAACAAACTGCCTCCTAATTTCCCGGAGTTTAAAACAGAAATACAGCTGGAATGCAAAACGACGTCGTCGGACGTATAGCTCAACTGCTCTTCAATTGTCACTCGAAACGGTGTCGTCTGGTTTGTTGCTTAACGGCTCCTCTTCATACGACGCCGTTCGCTGCCATTTTTCCCAAATCACCCCTGCTATCATTCCGTCCTGTTACAACTCCCTCTCCTCCAGTCTTTTAGTTTTTGAAAAACCATACATCTTAGGTAATTTTCCACACATTGGTTAACCTTCTCAGTCTGGCCATCAGTTTGGGGATGATAGGCAGAGGAGAGGTTCAATTTAACTTGCATATGTTTGAATAGAGCTTGCCAAAACCTGCTGGTAAAGACTTTGTCTCTGTCAGATATAATACTCCTGGGCAACCCATGCAACTTATACACATGTTCCATGAACACTTCTGCTACTATTTCAGCTGTGTAAGGGTGAGCAAGAGAAAGGAAGTGGGCATACTTTGTCAACCTATCCACCACCACTAGTATTACCTCTTTGTTTCTGGACTTTGGAAGACCTTCTATGAAGTCCATAGATATACTCTGCCAGGCTTCCTCAGGGATGTTCAATGGTTGTAAGAGGCCTGGGCTAGCCACATTCTCACTTTTGCATCTCTGGCAGGTATCACAGCTCCTAACCAACTCTGCAACATCCTTTTTCAACCCTCTCCAGTAAAATAGGGCCTTAATCCTTTGGTATGTACCATTTTGCCCAGAGTGGCCACCAATGGCTGATTCATGTAACTTTGCAATCAGCTCCCTCCTAAGATCACCTGAGGTTCCCACATATAGTCTCCCTTTATATCTGATCAGGCCTCCAACTACAGAAATCCTAGGATTAGCAGCAGGGCTTACAAGGGCATTAGTCAGGTTATCAGTTGCCCATTCATCATCCTTGTAACTTCTGACCAGGTCATCTATCCGTTGAGGCTGTACAGCAGATATAGCCAGTGTTGTTACCTCACTCTCTGTCTCCCTCCTAGATAGTGCATCAGCTGCCACATTTTCAGTACCCTTTTTATATTGGATGGTATAATCCAATCCCAGTAACTTGCTCAGACCCTTTTGTTGTAAAGTAGTGGTTATCTTTTGTTCCAGCAGATATTGGAGGCTATGATGATCAGTTTTGATGGTGAAGTGTCTCCCAAGAAGGTAAGGCCTCCATTTATCCACTGCATTAATGATGGATAAGTATTCTTTCTCATAGATTGAGAGCCCCAAGTGTTTATCTCCAAATGCCTTGCTGAAATAGGCCACTGGCTTTCCTTCTTGAACCAAAACAGCCCCCATCCCTTTATAGCAAGCATCAGCCTCTACCAAGAATGGTTTTTGAAAATCTGGTAAAGCTAGAACAGGTGACTAACAGAGAGCCTGTTTCAGCTGATCAAAACCCCTTTCAGCATCTTGGGACCATTTAAAAGCATCTCTTTTCAACATATCTGTAAGTGGTTTACTGATGATACCATAACCCTTGATAAATCTCCTGTAGTACCGTGTTAGTCCTAGGAATCCCCTTAGACTCTTAACTGAGGTGGGTTTAGGCCAAGCAGCAACTGCTTCTAGCTTGGCAGGATCTGTTTGCAGCCCAGTCTGAGATATGATATGACCAAGGTACTCCACTTGAGATTGCACAAAGGAACATTTACTCAATTTGGCCAAAAGCTGATGTTGTCTCATGAGTGTTAACACCTCTCTCAAATGCTGCCAATGGCTTTCCATACTGGGACTATAGACAAGGATGTCATCAAAGAAAACCAAAACAAATTTTCGGAGTAAGGCTTTAAACACCTGGTTCATCAATGCTTGAAAGGTTGCAGGAGCATTGGTGAGCCCAAAAGGCATAACTCTAAATTCGTAGAGCCCCTGATGGGTTCTAAACGCTGTTTTGAACTCCTCTCCTTCCTTCATTCTAACTTGATGGTAACCCGACCTCAAGTCTAGCTTGGAGAAGTACACAGCCCCTGCAAGCTCAGAGAACAAATCTTCAACTAGAGGTATGGGGAATTTATTCTTGATGGTTATGTTGTTAAGAGCCCTGTAATCTATGCAAAATCTCCATGAATTATCCTTTTTGGGCACTAACAATACAGGTGATGCAAAGCATGAAGTACTAGGGGTAATAACCCCAACTGTCAGCATTTACTCGACCATTCTCTCAATGGTATTCTTCTGATCAGAGGAGTACCTGTAGGGTCCAATGTTAACAGGCTTGGCACCAGGAATTAAGGGGATGGTGTGGTCATGGGTTCTTTGAGGAGGTAAAGTGGAGGGCTCTTGGAAAACATCCTGGAATTCAGCTAGTATATGTGACAAGTGTGGATTGGGAGTTTGGCCAGCAGTGTGGTTAAGTGTGGGTATGGAGGTAAAATCAGCAGGAGATATGGATTGGCACTGCACCAGGAACCCTTGAACACCCTCTCTATGCCATTTCTTTACTTGTTTCTCAGAAGCTGCCTTCAGTAACACCTTCTTAGTCAACCCTTTCAGAAATACCTTCTTCCCTTCCTTATGAAAAGAAATCCCAGGTGGCCTTGTATGCAATTGAATTGGGGCAAAATGATCCACCCAATCCATGCCAAGTACCATGTCACACCCACCCAGTCTCAAAAGCCTAAAATCCTTGGTAAAGCACTCTTGCTGGATCTGCCAAGTGAGGTTGTGACAGATAGAATCACAGACCTTTTTTTCCCCATTAGCAACTGTCACCACTAGAGGATTGGTCTTCACAGGTTCCTTCCTAAGATGGCTGAGTAACTTAGGGTCCAGGAAGCTGTGAGTACTTCCACTGTCAACAAGAATGGTTACTGGCTGCTTTTGTATCATTTCCAAATAATTTGATAGTGTTCAGACCTTCACCACCTATCACAGCACACAAAGAGACTTCAGCTCCCTCAGAACCTTGCCCTTCCTCCTCCTGTTCCTGACCACTCATTTCCATATCTTCTTGCTCCTCTATGATATTAAATGTAGGGCCTCTACACTTGTGCCCTGGCTGCCATGGATCAAAACACTTGAAACACCTTTTTTGATCCCTTAACTGGTTTCTGAATTGATTGATGTCTGGGCTTTTAGATGCAGTAGTTTGGGTGGAGGGGGATGGCTTTGGGGTTGGGTTGGGGTGTGGTAAGTTATTGGAATTTGAGCTATGTGTTTTTGCAGGTGGTTGGGTTTTGGTATTCCAGGATTGAGCTCTGGGGTTCTCACTGGTCCTTAGCCCTTTCTCATACTGTCTGGCAAACCAGATAGCATCTCCTAACCTTTTAGGCCTGGAGGTTCTTACAAAACATCTCAAATTTTGCTTAAGCCTTGCGATATAATTATCTCTGAAGTAATCCTCAGTCAAATAGGGTTGGGATTGCAGCAGAAGACTTTTAAACACTTCATACTCATCAATGAAGTCTTCTACCCCTCCCCATTGTTTAAATGCTGTAAAATCTTCTATGAGGGATGCTCCACTATCCCCAAACCTCCTGCACACTGCCTCAGCAAAGTTTGGCCAGTGAAACCCTTCCCCTAGATCATGAACATACCCTTCAAACCACAAGCCTACCCTTCCAGTCAGGTTCACATATAGCAAGTTAAGGATGTCATGTCTAGGAATATGAGCTAATATAAAGAACTTCTCACACCTGGTAATCCATTGTCTAGGGTGACTGTAATCAAAAACAGGAAATTCACTCTTATACCTTGTGAAGAATTCCTGATTATGTGCCATAGCAGCTGGTTTGATCTCCTCCAGCCTTCCCCTCCTAGGACCCCAGTCCTCAAGAGGTCTCCTCACTTGACCATCTGCCCTTGGTGTTCCAGTTTCAGGAATCACCTCCTCCAATCCATCATCCTGAGCAGGAGCTTTATCAGGCCTCCCACCAGGGCGCTCAGGGCCCATACTCGACTCCCTTGGGAACTGCCCATTGACTGAAGCCTGTCCGGGAGAGGACCCTACAATTGGGGGAGCTGGTCGGTTCAGTCGAAGCAGCTGAATTAGCTCATCCCTCAAGCCTGCAAACTGAGCAGAGAGCTCAGTGACAGAATCCTGTGTAGCCTGGAACCGATTATCGATCTTAGCATTGAGCTCGATGACAGTAGCCTCCAGTTGTTTTACTCGATCGTCCATGGGCTCTGATACCACTTGCAATGTACTGAAGAAGAAGGACAGAAATAGGGTAGAGAAATAGCAGAAATTAGGGCTGAGAATGAGAGAAGAGAGGTTTCAGAATGGGAATTCTTATTATCTCGCATAAAAACAAAATGACAAACTAGCAGTATTTTAAATACAAAAGTGAGAAAAACGAAGGAACAAACTGCCTCCCAATTTCCCGGAGTTTAAAACAGAAATACAGCTGGAATGCAAAACGACGTCGTCGGACGTATAGCTCAACTGCTCTTCAATTGTCACTCGAAACGGTGTCGTCTGGTTTGGTGCTTAACGGCTCCTCTTCATACGACGCCGTTCGCTGCCATTTTTCCCAAATCACCCCTGCTATCATTCCGGCCTGTTACAGTCCGCTAGCTAAGCATGTTTGGGGAGATGATGACAATCTAAATTATGGTAGTTTGGCCGAAATGTTGAATCGTGTCCTTCAGGGTTGAATCACTATAGCAACAATGCAGGTGGTCGCTCGACTATGGTTTCTTTGGGCTGCTAGAAATGATTTGATTTGGAATAATATCACTCCCTCGGCAGAGGCATTGCGTCGTCAAGTTGTTGTGGTGAGTGCTCTTTGGTTTGAAACATATTCGCATGCCGACCTAGGTGCTACTTCTAATCCGATAGTTATTAATTGGAGTCCCCTGACGTTCAATATGTTTAATGCAATGTTGATGCAGTTATATATAAGCTTGCTAAAAATTGTAAACAACATTCAAGACTTAATTGTACTAATTATTAGATAAGTTTTTATAGACGACGAAATTAAATGACCATCTGTTTTACTAAATAAATATGTGTTTGACTAATTAAATCAAAGTTAAGACTAATACCAGCTTGCTGAAAAAGATCAACGACAATCAAGACTCAATTGTAGGATTAAGATTTCTAGACAAGAAAATTAAACGACTTTGTGCAATACTAAATGACTATTTGAGTTATTAATTAAGTTAAATTTTAGACTTTCTATACAAGCTTGTGACAAATGGTCAACAACATTCGAGATTCAATCGTAGGATAAAGAGTTCTAGAAGAACAAATTAAATGATTGTGCGTTACTAAGGGGGTGTATTCAATCACGACTTTCATGAACTTTTAAATATTTTTATCAACTTTAAAAGTTTGGTGGTATTCAATTTAGACTTTTATAAACTCTTGAAAAGTCACCATGTATTCAATTCAAACTTTTCAAAACTCTTTAAAAGTATACAAGTATTTGATTCAGACTTTTATAGAGTTTTTAAAAGTCTACTGGTATTCAAAAAGTTACTGACTTTAACAAACTCTGTCAGAATAGGATTTCTATAGACTTTTTCTTCATTAATATAAATATATGAAATCCAACCCTCCAACCCCAAACTTTTCAACATTCTCTACAGACTTTTTTTCCTCTATCTAAACTATGGCAAAATTTTCATCAATTTTTACGGTATGTTTCAAATCTTTCATAAATACTTTTTTTTTTATGTTCAAGCAAATTTTTTGTTGTCATCGCATCAAAATAATTACTGCGATCGCAGCAAGAATCTGTTGCGAACAGCAGCAAGTTGCTGCTGGTTGCAGCAAATTTTTTAATTTATAATTTTTTAATTTTATTTTATTTTTTAATTTTGAACAACGGTTTGAAACTCAAGAGCAACAACGGGAGCATGCAAATGAATGGAGGGCTAAAATAGCTTTGGATATGTGGAGAGACACCCAACAAGGCAAAACCAATGCCAATCAAAGATAATTGTACTAACAAGATGAATATTTTAATTCGTACTTTTTTTAAGGAAAATTTGTACTTTTTCATTCTAAACATTTTGATAATTATATTACTCAACATTAGTTGTTTCATTAGTTCAAGAAATATTTTTATTGGTTATATTTATAAAAATTGATTATATTTTCTTTATGAATAATATACTATATTTTTGTGACATCAATATTTTTTTTTTATATTTTTACAATGCACTAATTTATAGATAATATATTAATAGAAGTTATGGAATGTTTGTGAGAGTGTATTCAATTTAGAGTTTTAATGACTTTTGTAAACTTTTTAATATGAAAAAGTTTTTAAAAGTCTATAAATGTTTGTTCTATGGATATTCATAAACTCTTACAAAGTTTATAAAAGTTTAAAAGATTATAGGAAAGTTTACAAAAACTCTACAAAAGTCAATTAAAATCCATCACTTTACAAGTATTTAAAAGTTCATGAAAGTCGTGATTGAATACGCCCCCTAAATTAAATTAAAGTTTTTGACTTTCTTTTTTTTTTGAAAAGAAAGTTTTTGACTTTCTAATACATGCTTTCTAAAAATCGTCAACATCATCAAAGACTCAATTTCAGAAGAAAGATTGTTAGAGGACGTAATGTTGGTCCTGGTAGGGTTAGGGTACAAGTATAGAAAGGGGGTGAATAGACTTGTAGGATTTTAAAATTTTTAACGATTTGTTTAAGTGTATCGTCAGGTAGCTTCAACGTCTCGTTGAGAATGCATAGCGAAAATTAATTTTCACTCGTTTTTTAATCTTTTACACGTGTACTTGTTATTGTAAAAATGTTAGATTTGATCGAGATAAAATATGCAATGAAAGCGGTAAATAAAGGATAGAGAAAGAGATTTTATAGTGGTTCGGCCAACTCAACATACTCCACTATTCTCCTTATAACCCTTAAGGAGGTTTATTATTCTAATAGTACAAAGGACGTTCAAGCCTTGAACACAAAGTCATCCGGCCTTGAGGGTATTTAGAAGAGGGTATTTATAGACTAATTGAAAACGGTCCATTGGAGGGAAATCAATTTCAAACGTCTATTAACTAATGGATAGAGACCGGCGGGTAATTCAGAGGGTAGGTGTGCGCAGCATGTCAAATTTTCCAGCCGTTAGTGACTTAATTTGTGTTGAACATATCTTTTTGCTTTGCACAAATTGTCTAGGCTTTTAAAGAGAAATCTACCTCGGAATGTGTTCCTATGACTCTTTTTGCCTTGGACACATTCGTTCATATTTTTAAGGATTCAATTCAAATTGTTGGCTTAGAGAATGTCTTGGGCAGTCCTTTTTCGAGTGGTTAATTGATACTATCGAGTTAACGTTTCGAACCTTAAACCTTTATAATCTCTCAAATACGAATGGTTGACATTACCATTCGTTCCACCTTTTACTTCAAAAGGTAGACCCTTCCACCATTCGGCCTTTCCAACCTTTCGGTCTTGCAATCTTCTACTCTTCGAATCTTCATCTTAAACTCTTTAATAAGTCTTCATCTTTGAGCTATTCAATGAGTAACCATTGCAGTTACTATTCGAATCTTTTGTTGAGACTAACCAAAACGTAACCTTTCGAGTTATCATTCGAATTGTTTTGACTTATTCGAAACGCGACTTCTCGAGTTAAAATTCGGACTATTCGAAGTTTGAGTAGAAAAATCCTATGTCTAAATTAAAAATAAACAGGAGACTAAAATTTTTAAGTTTTGGTATCATAAAAATCTAAATTACAAATGTTCCTAACATGATCTTAACTAAATTTTCCTTTAGAAGGTTCCAAAGAAAAAGCATATAATGTTAAGATCTTTTTTCATTCTTATGCTCTTATGAGAAATATTGTCTTTTGAGAAAACATGTGTGCAATTGGAACTTTTCGGCCTATTTCATTCTTCTTTTGTTATTCTTTTCAGTAGTTTAAATATGTGTTCTATATATAGCGAGCTTCATATAAATAATTTAAATGAAAACTTAAAACTTAAATTGATTAGTTACTCGTTTAGTTAATTTTTCAGTAATGATATATTTAAATACAAATGCAATTCAAATGTTAAAATTTCATCTGGATATGAAATTCACTTGGTATAGCGCCAAAGTTTTTGGGATTATACTTGTCCAAAAAGCACCAGTAATGATAGTAAGCTCTAGCAAGAATAAAAATAATGTATTAGTATAATCGGTTACAAATTTAGTTTGTATGTTGTGTTTATTTTCTTGTAGACTTACAAAAAAAATTTTGATTTAACCCATCATTTTTCTTTTCTCTTGTATGTTATTTACATAATTTTTTTTGTACACTTATAATCTATTTCCAATTTTATATTTCTTCTTTATACATAATCTATTAATTAATTATTTCTAAAGCATTTTTTCTTTATAATTTTACTACTTTCTTTTTTTCTATAGTCCATTTAATTATTAATATACTTTATTTGTTTTTACACTTATAATAATGTTCATAACCTCATTAGGCATTTATTACAATATACCCAATATTTTGTTAGTTTATAAATACAATTGATTTACCATTAAATGAATAATTAATGAATGTATTCTATAAAACCATTTATTTTGCATGTTTGACGCGTGTAAGACGTCTGAATATGTAAGAATTTTAGAGCCTATCAGTTAATGGAGTCACGTCTTGCGATTTATCTCATCTATCAATCTTACAAAAAGCAACTCTTAGAACGTTTTTATTCTTTTTTTATTTAAACTTTTGATAGTGTGAGACCCTTGGAACGATAGATTTCACATTCTGTAGGTGAGGACAAGTAAAAGTATGGAATGGTGAGCTAATCTAACAATTTACGCTTTTAGTTGAGATGCATATGCTTCAATTTGGTATTAGAGTCAACTCCATGCCAAAGGTTATTGGTTCGAATCTCCGCATCATCCGATAAAAAAAAAAAAGTTATGGTCCACATTTTGCTTGGAGCCATAAAAAAAAGTAATTGCTAGCACATGTGAGGGACGTATTGAACATATATAATATATAAACATAAATGTGAAATTTAAGCCCATTGTGAAATCCAAGCCCATCAAAAAGTAATCTCCTCCCTTAGAATTTTAGTTGAGATGGAGCACTTGCTAAGATGTTTATTTTTATGTTCTTAAAAAAGTGTTGTCTTTTGAGAAAGTATGTGTGCAGTAGCTACGACACTTTTTGGCCAATTTCATTCTTATTTTTCTAATTGTTTTTAATAGTTTAAATATGTGTTTTATATAGAGTGAGATTTATATAAATAATCTTGTAATTTATCTCATCACCTAATTTTAGGACACTCAAAACTTTTTAACTTTTTATTCGAACTTTTGATAGTGAGGACCCTTGCAACTATAGTTTTCACATTCTGTGGGTAAGAACAAATAAAAGTAGGTAATAATGATGAGTCAATTCAACGTCCGTTAAGATGTTTATTTTTCATGTTTGATGCGTGTACGACGTATGGAAATGTATAGGAAATTGAGAAAATTAATTAGAATGTTGTCTCAATACAAAGTTTTCAAGCGTAAGCTTGTTTTGATTGCTTAATTATTGACGTCAAAGTTTTGGACCGGTTGAACATAGCTAGTCGGTGATCGAGGAAATTAAGAATTGTCTGAATGCAAAATTTTTAAGCTTAGGATTGTTTTGGTTGCTCAATTATAACCTTAAAGTTAATTTGGAGGTGTTGAGCATGGTCAGAAGGAACGGGTGATTATTGTGTTGATTTGTCTTTTAATTTAATTATTTCTGCTTTGTTGTGTTGATTTGTCTTACGTGATAAACATATATACAGAATTGAAGGAAGAAAGTTGGAATTGACAGCTAAAAAAGTACATCTCCAAACTACTTATGCTGAACGAACATTCTGGAAAACAGAAATTACTTCAAATCAAAGAAACTAATAAAGGACTAGAAATCACTTGACCGAAACTAATACGCTCTCTTGAAACTTGAGCAGGTTGTGGCTTCTTGGTGATCACTGGTTTGGTAATTGGAAGACTCGGTAACCGAACTGGAGCGCGAGGACGATGAGGAAGCCGGAGCCAGATTCAGATCGGCTCTCTCAGCGGCAAAGAAATCATGGAATGCAGCTTGGCTCCTCTCGCCGCCCCTCTTCTTGAGGAAGATGCGGCAAAGCACCCAATTTGCCTGCACAAAAATTGTTGTTTGAGTACTACGTTTCATTTGGGGGAAACTGAGTACAAAAGATGGCGTCAAACCTGGGGTTGAGGGACATCGCCCAGGCTATACTCATGCATCGTCCAATCAGTTTTCGAACCATTTGACAGTTTTCCCTTGTAAAATACAAGAGTTTTCTTGACAACAACCACGCGTTGCGCCTCACCGGAAACACCTATTTTCTTGTCCTTACCGGTAGCTTTCCAGTACCCAGACAAGGTGGCTCTACTGCACCGGTTCCTGCCGCCATTTTTCACCTCTCTCATGCTAAAGAAGTATCTCTCTTCATCTGAACCACCTGAATACAATAAACACGTACCCAAACTAAATTATACATTTTTTTGTACAACACAAATAAATTAAAGATCAAAAACCAACCGAACATACCAGGTGATAAGTGCAAAATATACCACTTTTATAAGGTTATTCGTTGATCGTTTAGTATACTAGTTAAAGCTTTTATGAATGTTTTAGTCGTAAATTTCATTAGAATGCTTTGTATTGTCTTAGTACCCGTTCCACACTTTATGAATTGTTTTGTAGGTGAGAAGGGGCATAAAGATGGGAAATGGCGTTAGTTTGGAGAGGAAAACCGATGAACATGGAAGAACGGAATCGAAAAGAATCAACGAAGAACGAAGACCGAAACGGGCGAAGAAACAGAGCCTGGACCAGGCTGGACGCGCGTCCAGCCCGCGTCCGGCGTCCCGAAGTCGCAGCTTCAGAGAGCTCTCTGATGGACGCCGGGGTGGACGCGCGCGTCCACCCCGCGTCTATCAGAGGGCCGCAAACTCCTGCAGCCGCAAATGCGGACGCGGGGCGGACGCCCGCGTCCACCTCGCGTCCGGTCGCGCGTTGTAGCGCGCTCGGCTGGACACGAGGCCGGACGCGCGTCCGGCCCGCGTCCAGCGGTTCGGCCAGTCCATTTTGGGCGCGTTTTTTGGGTTAAAAACAGAGTTTTTGTTCTGGTTTTTCATTCCGGATCCATCACACTTCAATTCCACACCTTAGAATATTTCTCTCTCTAGGATTAGCCTAGAGAGATCACTCCACATTGCAATTCTTAGTTTAGATTAGAATTAGAGAAGAATTCCATAGGTTCAAGATTGTAATCTACATTCAAGTTCAAGATTAAAGTTCAATTTCAAGTTCAAGTTCAAATTCAAAGTTCAATTCCTAGCTAAGTCTTCCTTTTAATTTCTTGTTATTACTTTTATCTTTTGCTATTTCAATTCCAAGTATGATTAGGTAGATCTTTGCTTTTGCTATTTCAATTCCAAGTATGATTAGGTAGATCTTTGTGGATTTTATTTCAATTCCAAGTATGATTAGGTAGATCTTTGTGGATTTGGTTTCAATTCCAAGTATGATTAGGTAGATCTTTGTGGATTTGGATTGAATTCCAAGTATGATTAGGTAGATCTTTGTGGATTTGGATTGAGCAATGTTGTATGGATATTCTTGAGCTTTGAATTGATCAATTAGGTTTTGCAATCGCTTTGATTATGAGTTTGGTTGTGTGAATGGTGATCTTCTTTGACTCTTGTGTGGGAATGATCAACCTATATCAGAGATGTTTGGAGAAGGAGTCTCACTTACGAGAGTAGGGATACTCCGTAGCCTAGCCTAGCACATTTCCCTCTCACCTTTGAGAAAAGGGAGAGGGAAGGCAAGAGGCACATAACGTGTTTGTCAAAATGCCCCTTCTAGCCTAATGATCACAAGGATGACATTGCGGTCTAAGAAGTGAGTCCATTGACCACGAGAGTGGCGGTGGCGGTCTAAGAAGTGAGTCCATTGACCACGAGAGTGGCGGTGGTGGTCTAAGAAGTGAGTCCATTGACCACGAGAGTGGCGGTGGTGTTGGTGACCTTGTCTCATTTTCGTTATCTAAGTGTTGCTAGGTTGGTGACCTTGTCTCATTTTCGTTATCTAAGTGTTGCTAGCCTAATATCTTAGAAAATCAAGGATACCTATATGAGTTGCAAGGTCCAAATCCTCCTTTCCAATTAATTGTTTCCATTGTTTGTTCCTTGTTTTCATGATGTTTCATACACCTTTCTTACTATGTTTGGGTTAGCTTTCAAACACTAAACCACCTTTCTTACTATGTTTGGGTTAGCTTTCAAACACTAAACACTCTTTCTTACTATGTTTGGGTTAGCTTTCAAACACTAAACACTCTTGTGCTCTATGTTTGGGTTAGCTTTCAAACACTAAACACTCTTGTGCTTAATCCCCTTGTTAGCTTTCAAACACTAAACACTCTTGTGCTTAATCCCCTTACCGCTTGAATTCCACTAAACACTCTTGTGCTTAATCCCCTTACCGCTTGAATTCCCTCCTTGCCGTCCTTTGAGAACGATACTCGGAAATCTTTCCGTTTTAACACCTAGTTCTTTCCATCCACCGCGAAAACTACAACTCTTCAAATGGCGCCGTTGCCGGGGATGGCATCGGTTTTTGAGTAGTAAGTGCCTTTGGATTAACATGAGCAAGTGTTCAAGTTAGAGAGTCTAACCCCCCCATTTACTTTCTATTTTTGCAATTTACTTTGTTTACTTTTTAATCTTTTTGTCATTTCATTTGCTACTACTCTCACTGGCAACTACTTCTAGTTGCAAAACACTCTCTTGTCTTTGAGTTGATAGGTTGATCCTCTATAATGTATTCTCAAGCAAGATATCAACAAGAGGATTACTATGAAGATCAAGGAGGATATAGGCAACCAAGGGGAGGCTATAATGCTCAAGTTTCTAACCCCTATGGTTATAGAGATTATGAGGACTATGAACAACCTTACTTAAGGACATATGGATTTTCACAAGAAGAATACCAACCAAGAAGGCAACCATCAAGACCTCAATATGATGATAAGGCATATGATGAGTACGATGATCCACCACGAAGGCAAATATCAAGAACTCAATATGATGATAGAGAATATGGTGATTACCACTACTCAAGAAGAGCCCCACCACTACCTCAAAGCTACAATTCAAAATCTTACCAATCTACCCACTATGATGAGGATGATGACTACCCTCAACAAAGAGGATTCTCTAATTCTGAGGATGATGACTACCCTCAACAAAGAGGATTCTCTAATTCTCAATCCTACGACTACCCTCAACAAAGAGGATTCTCTAATTCTCAATCCTACGACTCCCCTCAACAAAGAGGATTCTCTAATTCTCAATCCTACGACTCTTACCCATCCCAATCCTACTCTCCACAATCTTACACTCAAAACACACCTCCACCCGAAAAGAAATCTATTATCGAGCACATGTATGACCATTGGTTGAAACCCAAGCCAAGAGACCCAAATGACCGCTTCAAGACCATTGAGGAACACATGATTCAAAATCTTACCAATCTACCCACTATGACGAGGATGATG